>NC_132796.1:30430303-30733333 GCF_048418805.1 Vulpes vulpes | reverse complement strand
TCCAGAAAGATTTAGCTAAATCCAGAGCTATGTACTTGCATTTCAACAGAAAATGAGACCTTGTAGACATCTCTAGGTTGTAGACTCTTGGGGCATCAGGGCTTGTGGGCCCTAGGAAAGATTCATTTATATTCAAAAATTAGAGTGAGGACTTGGGAGTTTGGTTTTGTTTCTATCCCATCTCCAGAGAGCAAAGGTTGGTCTCCATAATGTCAAGAGGGGAAAAGAAGGTAGCTGCCTCTTGCTCCTGTATATAAGCAGGAAAAAAAGTCAATTTTTCTCCATTCTTCACAGATTATAATAACTTCAAATTTGTGAGTATAAGACATTTCATTTGGCTTTCAGCAGGTCATCTGAGGAGTAAGAATCAGGGCATGACAAACAACATGATTATTATTTGCCTTTAAGTGAATTTGTATTTTAAATGAATGATAAGTCTGTGTTTGATCCAGAATATATCATGTGAGCATTCAGGATGAAATTAATAAAGATGATTATTAAAAGCAAAATAGCAAGTTTTATTTTCATTTTCTGTGTGTGTGTGTGTGTGTACATGACTGAACAATCCTGAACAATTCTGCATAATTGACAAGCTATTATGAAAGTTCTCCATGAAATTGTATGTGGCATGGCCATATACAATTGAGTGCCTTTATAACATGCATTCTATAACCATCTGATGAATAAGCTTTGTTCCTTTACTTCTTTGTATTATTGCTTTGTTCATACATTTTTAATGTCTGAATTGAAAAAGAATTTTCATGGGATATTATTACAGAGCAGAAACTAAAATATGACTCCATATAAATCTACTGCATTTCTAAAAATATGTAGAAGTATATACACCCAAGTATGCATAATTAGAAAGTAGTCTTAGTGAGAGGTCCAGGTTTCATGAGCCAAGAGAATGAAGGTTGAGCACTTTATTAATATAACTCATGCTGTAAGAATAAATTTAAAAAGCACAATGGCATTCATATAGATGCTGTATTATCATTTCCTATTTTAGTAGTAAAAGAAAGTTTTTCATTTTTGTCAGTTTTTAAGTATATGTGTGTCAGTCTCTATAGTAATAGAATATATCCTTGTATTGGGGCCTCCTTGCTATAATTCTACTTGATCTTTCACGTCAAGTTGCTAAGAGCAATTATCAAAAATGTTTTTTTATGCTATTTTGAGCCCTTTGCTCTTTGGGGGAAATTTGATGATATAAAAATGGTTCGAAGTATATACAGACTGATTGGGAGACATGCAGAAGAAAGAAGAGAATTAAGATAAGGGAAAAGATCAATATAACCTAAATTTATCAACAAAGACTTTTTGATGAGGCAGGAATTATTTAGGTTCTTAAAGAATGTATTAGATTTGGATCAGAAGTAGAGAGAGAAAGAAATTGTATGGTTTATTAGTAAAATATCATTCAACATAAAAGTAACTCTTTTCAACCTGCATTTATAAACTTGTCTTTTGCTCAAATTAAAATGTGAGTTTCCACATCTGCTGAAAACTCTCAACAATGATCAGAACTATGTAATTGTGTGATTAAAAGAAAATCAAAAATTAAAAATATGAAATTAAATTGTCCATATAGAAAATGCAGATCAACTGGAAATCTCTTGCATAGCTTGTGGAATTGTAAACTGGAGCAACTGCTGTGAAAACATAAACTTTTAAAAGTTTTTCTTGAATATAAGTTTCCTTAAAAAATCCTTGTTTGTAACTCAGATTACCTCCTTGAAATCAGACACTGGAGCAGAAATAGAATGTTTTGAAAACCAAACCCAAACAAATAGCAGCACATGGTTGACATCTGCCACCTAACACTAGACTTATGAAAGACCTCAGAGGCAAAATGTCATTATTGGAATAAGAAGATAAACTGAAAGAAACAACTGAGTGACTTGTAGCTGCATAAACAATGTTCTGTATATTGTTCTGATGCAACTCTTGTAAGCCTGAATCTGAGCCATGAGATTGAATGTAATGGAGCAACTTCAAAATCCTTAGATCAGGGGCCACCTGAGTGGTTCAGTCAGTTAAGTGTCAGACTCTTGAATTCAGCTCAAGTCATGATCTCAAGGTTGTGAGATCCAGCTTTGCACTGGTCTCCATGCTGGGCATGGAGCCTGCTGAAAGTTCTCTTTCTCCATCTCTCTCTGCACAACCAGCAACCCTGCCCCCTCTCCTCATACTCTCTCTAAAAATAATAATAAAATAAAATAAAATAAAATAAAATAAAATAAAATAAAATAAAATAAAATAATAAAATCATTAGATAGGAAGAGTGATATTGGAGACTATATTGACATTAACCACGCTGGAACATGTAGTGTTTTGTTGTGTTTTGTTTTCTTTTTTCTTTTATCTATTTCCCCCTGGGCACATTTCTACCAACACAAATCAAACTATTGCTATGTCTGTCATCTATACACTCACTATGGCAAAATAGTGTTATAGGCACTTTATGAATGTTAACTCATTCAATCCTCTGTGGTAGTTGTCACAAATGTGGGCATGAGTAAGGCTGAATTTCTTATCTCTTGGACCACCATCCACTCACTTAATTTTTTTTTACTGACTCTGTGTAAAAATAATTTTAAAATGCTTTTTAAAAAGCAATATTTATAAATTATGATAAGTTTTTCCCTTTCAGTGCCTAGTATACAACATGAAAAAAAAATATATTTAGTTCATCCGAGATCTAGCTGCTTTCTGAAATGTAGGAGGCAAGTTTTCCAATAATGATTCACATGTGTTAGCAGGCAAGAGGACTTTGTATGGACTTAAAAAAAAAAAAAAAAGAAAGAAAAATTTTAAAAACAAAACAAAAAACCAAAAAGAAGTAGAGAGAGAAGATGTTTGCTAGGAGGGAATGGTACAGCCAGAATATAGAGAGTGCACAAGTGATATGCATTTAAGAAATTGTGTGGATAGGTTGTTGTAGTTAAAGTTTGGGATTAGAAAACTACATATGGGCAGCCCGGGTGGCTGAGCAGTTTGGAGTGGCCTTCAGCCCAGGGCGTGATCCTGGAGACCTGGGATCGAGTCCCGTGTCGGGCTCCCTGCGTGGAGCTTGCTTCTCCCTCTGCCTGTGTCTCTGCTTCTGTCTCTCTCTGTGTCTCTCATGAATGAATAAATAAAATCTTTAAAAAAAAAAAAAGAAAATTACACATGACATGACACTTTAGACCTCCTCAGCTCTTGTACCATTTGTGTTTCCAAAGCTAGGCCTAGATTATTTTCAGTTGGTAACTTGACTATGTGTCATTAAGACATAACAGATCTTCGTTTCATGGAAGTGCAGAGAGCTACCTGTATGTTGACAATGACAGGGTTGATGAAGTGTATGTCTTTGAATCAGTGCTTCACATCAATCCCAAAGCCTCTTTGCTATAAATAATTACTCTCTACCGGTTCCACCCTTTCTTAGGAGATCCTAGTCACTTTATAAACTGATGGAAAGAACACCTCCTTTTTCTGAAGCTGGCCCTCTTTTAAACTGCAACTTACATTCTGGCTATTTATTGTGCCTGATGTTATTCCTCTGCGTTTTTTGAATTTTATCTCAAATCCAATCCCCTTCATAATTTATCTTGCTTATCAGTATAATTACCTTTTCTGCCTTGTTATAATATCTCTCCTGGGAAAAATACGTCCCCAAACACTCCTGTCTAATCTGCCTGAATTGTTGCTCTTGTCATATTATCCCTTGTTCAGAAACAAAGTCCCTTTGTGCTGGCTTCTGAGCCATCCACAATGTGACCTCAGTCTCATCCCCCGCTTGTCTCCTAGTTTCTTCTGCATAAGTCAAAGGGTACTTCTTCCCTGAACAAACACTATCTCTTTGCCTTATACTGCATTCCATTTCTGATAGAATACACCTTTTCCCTTGCCCCAAGCACAACCATTTCAAACTTCTGGCATTCGTATTCTGGGCACCTGGTTCAGTTGGTAGAGCATGCAACTCTTGATCTTGGAGTCATGAGTTCAAACCCCAGGTTGGGCATAAAGATTACTCAAAATTCTAGCATTCTTCAGTGCCCATCTCAAAGGCCACCTCCTCCCTTGGGCTTTTGCTTAAATGACCTTGTCGTCTTTTACCTAATAACAAAGTATTTTGTCTACTTGTCAGTGTCCTTTTATTTAATTACTTATTTCTTCAAAGCAGAAATGATGTCTTAGTCACTTTAATCATTATTTATAGTGCACAGTATTCTTTCTGACATCCGACTGGCTTTTATGGGGTCTTTGAGACTTTGAGATCAGTGTTATTTTTAGAACCCCCTTAATTCATGTTTTAACTCCTCTGATTTAGCTTTTAAAACTGAGGTTAAGGTCTTGTGACTGATCTAACTATACTGTTTGCTATGT
This sequence comes from Vulpes vulpes, assembly GCF_048418805.1. NCBI lineage: Eukaryota > Metazoa > Chordata > Mammalia > Carnivora > Canidae > Vulpes > Vulpes vulpes. Next base: position 30,728,962 of record NC_132796.1, on the reverse strand, counting down.
CTACATTTCACCATCATTGCCAGTTAGTGGCTTTTTAAAGTAGTGCAATGTTTCAACTTTTATTTTTTTTAAAGATTTATTTATTTATTTTAGAGAGAGAAAGAGAGCATGAGCAGAGGGTAGGGCAGAGGGAGGAGACAAGCAGACTTCTCGCTGAGTGCGGACCCCATGGCAAGGCTCCATCCCATGATCCTGAGATCGTGACCTGCGCCAAAATTAAGAGTTGAATGTTTAACTTACTGAGCTAGTCAAGTGCCCCCATTTCAACTCTTTCAATATATTTTAATTAATCTGCATAGCTTCTTAGTTTATATTTTTCTTTTTTGAAACTATGCCACTGATACCTGTGACCCAAATTGAATTCTGATGCTCATGCTTTTTGTCTCCATTTTTGAAAGTTTCCCTATACACCTTCCCAAGAAGGGAAATCCTTTTTCTTTTACTTTTTCACCTTTGTATTGATAGAGGTATACCTGTATGGCCCTAAGGACACATGCTGTTTTGGTTTTTTTTTTTTTTTAATAAGCCCAATTCACTGTAAGGACCATATGATGCTTCCTCTAGATGAAAGGTTTAGAAGCGTGAAAGAAACTTTTTTCTTTTTTCTTTTAAAAAGCTTTATTGAGGTATAATTGATATACAAAGAACTGTACATAGTGTGTATAATTTGACGAGTTTTGACATATGCAAATACCTGTGATACTATCACTGAATTCAAGATAATGGACATATCCAACATCCAGTGGGTATAAAGTTTCAGTTGTGTTAGATGAATAACTTCTAAAGATCTGCTGTCCAGCACGGTGCCTATAAATAACAATATGGTAGATCGCATGTTAAGTGTTCTTACTACAAAATAAAGGGGCACTAAAAGAAAATGTCTCACTTAATAAGAATCATCACCTGCAACGAAATAACCATCCTTTCATTTCCATGCATGAAATGGATGGGTTTGGGGAAACGGAGGATCAAAGTTCAGCAGTTTTGAAAGTTCCATCCTTCAAGACCACTCAAGATCCATTTCATGCACTAGAGGGCTGACATTGTAAGTAGAAACATGTGATCTGAACTTTCCTTTGGGGAGCAGTTTATACATCCAATTGGATTGATTCAACTGAGACTATAAAAGGGGAATAATAATGGAAGTGCTCCTAAACTGGGCTAATTAACCACTAAAGATTTTTATATGTGCTGGAGCTGCTAACTGTGTAGAAATATTCTTTTCAATTCACAGAATAAATTGAAAGTACAATTTGTGAGCCCAGTGGTAATAACGTTTCTACATAAATATACTCATGATTATAGGTGTTCTCTCGGGTCAGAAAATATTTTGTCAAGGAACACTGATCTCAATTTTTTCCCAACCATTTGTATCTTATTAATACTTATGAAATATTTCCTAGCATAATTTTTAAGTTGTTTATCTGTGTCTCTTCACTAGTTTTCATAAAATCATCGACCAGATGTATAAGTCTCTTCGTACTGCTTTCTTATGACAGAATAGCCTTATTCTGTGTAATAATTAATTAACCACATTAGTGCAATCCATGTTTATTCCTTTCCTTCAGGCTATGTTGTGTATTCTTATATTTTCTAGGGAAGAAAATAATTTCTCACCTTTCTTGCAAAACTTGTCGATATTTTTTCCGATGATCTTTGATTTGGATTTGTCATCTTCTTCAAAAATAATTATGCAGCCTCTGTGGGGTGGGGAGTGAGGGTTTATAAGTTTTAAGTTATAACTTGGAAAAAAAGACATTGTCTCAAAAGGGCTTGGTTTAGGAAAAGAAAGCAACCACCTTCTGATTTTCTGCTAGCAAACATTAAAATATATTTTATTTTATTGAATTTTTTCCTACCTTGGTTAGAAGGAAAGATATAATATTCATTAGAATTTTTTTTTTCAGAAAATGAGTGAAAATATCAGTGAGGATGACAAAACATGAGAGACACCTAACTCTGGGAAATGAACAAGGGGTAGTGGCAGGGGAGGCGGGTGGGGGGTTGGGGTGACAGGGTGATGGGCACTGAGGGGGGCACTTGGCGGGATGAGCACTGGGTGTTATGCTATATGTTGGCAAATTGAACTCCAATAAAAAAAATTAAACAATTTTTTTTTCAGCTGCATTTCCTAGGATAATTCTTCAAATGATGTGCTATTTAAAGGCTTTGGGTCCTCAGGCTAACTGACCTAGAGCTGCAATTACATTGCAGAGGGCTTTCGACTTGAAGCAAATGAGTCAGAAGAATTAGAAGTATTCTTAAATGTAGGAATGACTGGAGAGACTGATCAGATTAAGAAATTGTTATTACAGTTAATTTATTACAAGTTCTCTATAACTATCTGCATATTTGCATTTCTTTTTATCATTAAAGTATTTAACACTAATGCTAGCTAATGTTTAACTGTGATGTTAAAAATCAAATTAAAACACATTTAAGTGGAAACATGCTTTCTTTTCCCATTTACCTTTTTACTAGAAATAATGTTTAGGCTTCAAGACTATCTATGACAGCACTGGGTGATGTACGAATTGTTGAATCACTATATTGTACTCCTGAAACTGACATAACACTGTATGTTAACTAACTGGAATTAAAATAAAAACTTCAGGGGGCACCTGGATGGCTCAATGGTTGAGCATCTGCCTTCAACTCAGGTCGTGATCTGGGGGTCTTGGGATAGAGTCCCACATCAGGCTCCCGACAGGGAGCCTGCTTCTCCCTCTGCCTATGTCTCTGACTCTCTCTGTGTGTCTCTCATGAATAAATAAATAAAATATTTTTAAAAATTCAAACATTTTTAAAAAGAAATAAAGATTATAGATGAGATTATACAGATATGGCTTTTATTTTTTACAAATGTAGAGTAGGTTTCTTTGAAAGAAAGTTTAAAAATTAAAAATAAATGTAGTATAAAATTTATAAGAATAAATGTACTATAAGTAAATCAATTATAGCACCTTTTAACTTTAAATTCCATTAAAAAAATAGCCTTTTTGGAAATTTCTAACTGAAGTTTTAGATGCAGTTTGCCCCTGTGAACCAGCACAATGAAATGACAGTGCCTAAGTCATAGAATGTCATTATTACCAAATGTTTCAACCCTCTAGCATACAGAATAATCTCAAAAAGTAGCTATTATAATTGACAAAAGTATTTCTGTACACATGTATTACTAAAGGAAATATAAAATATTGGCCCCAGAAAAAATATAGTGATCATGTTGTTCAGTGCTTTTGATACTGGTTTTCTAAAAACTGAACTTTATATATATATTTTTTTCTTTTTAAAACAAAATTTACACAGAAGCCCGGTCATTAAAATAAAAATGTCGGGGAATCCCTGGGTGGCTAAGTGGTTTAGCACCTGCCTTTGGCCCAGGGCATGATTCTGGAATCCTGGGATGGAGTCCTACATCGGGCTCCCTGCATGGAGCCTGCTTCTTCCTCTGCCTGTGTTTCTGTCTCTCTCTCTCTATGTCTCTCATGAATACATAAATAAAATCTTAAAAAAATAAAATAAAATAAAAATGTCTTTCACTGCAAAATAGGAATGGAGACCACATTTCTTTTTTACCTCCTTCTCTTGAACAGTTTCCCTTCTCCCTATCTACCTCTCACCCACTCCATGAAATACTGAACTTTGGTGGAACAGGTATGTTCAATGTCTTTGTGTCATTACACATAATCAGACTGGTGGCTTCCTTAAGTTCCTGGTTAGGGAAGTTCCAGGGCTATCAACTAATAATTCATGTTGAGTCTACTATGATTTTTTAAATTTCCCTCCTAAAAATGGAAATCAGCAACTAAGTCTTGTTATTACTGATAAATATGCAAATCAAAATGATCTGATATCATAATGAATATTAGAAATTAATTAATTAACTAAAAGAAAAAGTCCTGCCCTCACTGTAAGTGATATTTATAGGTATTTGAGCAACATGTGGTGGTTGCAAGCTCAAACACTGTCTTGAAGTTGGGAACAGTCACAACAGGGTGGTATGTGATACTTCCTGCATTGGGCTGTTCACATCCCAATCACCAAGTCAGTTCAAAAAGGAAGAGTACAAGGATGACTGGGTGGCTCAGCAGTTGAGCATCTGCCTTTGGCTCAGGGCGTGATCCTGGATTCCTGGGATGGAATCTCACATCGGCCTCCTTGCATGGAGCCTGCTTCTCCTCCCTCTGCCTGTGTCTCTGCCTCTCTTTCTGTGTCTCTCATGAATAAATAAATAAAATCTTAAAAAAAAAAGAATGGTACAATCTCCTTAGGTTCTGAATCTAATCCACAAATCTCTGTACCATAGGCTAACACTCTCTGTCAGCCAATATCTATTGGCAATGTAGGCTAGTGATCACAGTCACTCTCTGGTGGATGCCACAAACTAAGAAAACATGAGAAGCATGTCTGATTTGGGGACACCATCTAGATGATTTTAGGAGACACATCCACAGCTAATCCTTTATCTAAAGAGCAACTGAGGAAATTAGTACTAGGGTAGTTTCCTCATTGTTCTTGCATGCTGTCTTCCACTGCTTATTGGTACTTCTGGCCTGTCTCAGCTGTTCTATCATAATTCACTAACATTTGTGTAGCCTAGATCTCAATAGAGAGGATGGCCTATATCAGAGGATGAAATATCTATTGCCAGCAGGAATCAAGACAGATCCCAGCCCTGATACACAGGCAAAAGTTCAGTGGATCACCAGAGTAGTCAAGACATGTAGTTTTCCCAGGATCCACTAGTAACATTATTGGAGGATGCAGGAGAGACAGCTAGCTATATTTGCCCTAACAGTATGTGCATGAATTCTACAGAAGGGTGGGTGTTTTTGCTCCTTTAAACCAGTAACCTCCCCACTCAGATAACCATATAATTTCTAGCTGTTAGTGGTGATTCAGAGATTTCCCAAGCCTATCCATGCATATTGTCCTGGACTCTCCATGCAGATTTCCCATTATCTCTTCTTCTGGTCTTTTATCCATCCTACACTGAACTCTTGATTCAGAATTTTGACTACCAGCCTGCTCTGGGATCTCTGGACTTGGATTTCCATGTAGTCTCTCTCATGAACCCTGGACATTGCTCTTTCTCTGGATCTTCATCCCTCATTAAAGGTAAGTATCTTGTCTGGCTCCATTTCCTGTCAACTGGTCATTTTCAATCCTTGCTTTTCAAATTAAGTACTTTTGACATATAAAATAATACATGTGTGTTTATTAACATGCATTGATTTGTGAGAGTATGAATTGGTAGAGTATTTTGGGATGAAATTTTGGCAATATTTATAAAAATTTACAATCTCCTGGTACTCTCCACTTTAATTTCTACCTTCTATCACACCAATAAACTTTAGCCCAATAAATCATGTTCAAAGCATCTCAGTTCTAAAAGTTGTAGCAAGAAATGGGAAACAAATTATGTGCCCATTGGAAGGACATGGTTGGGAGCGCCTGGATGGTTCAGTCAGTTAAGCCTCTGATTTCGGCTTAGATCATAGTCTTGGGTTGAGCCATCATCAGGCTTCCTGCTCAGCAGCAAGTCTGCTTGTCCCGCTCTCTCTACCCTTCCTCCTGCTTGTGCTCTCTTTGTCTCTCTCTCAAATAAGTGAATAAAATATTTTTTAAAAAGAAAGACATGGTTAAATTAGTCATGGCACATACATGCTATGGGGGCAGTTATAAAAGTAAAGTTGATCTATATGTGTTGTCATGAAAAGATCTTGCATTCATGGTAAGAGCGAAAGACGTATGGTAGAATAATATGTATATCACAACCCATTATATTTTAAAATCATAGATAATTTTATAACACAGCTATGTATGAGAAAGCCTACAATTAACTTCAAAATAATATATTACATTAATCATGGCTATCTCTGAGAATGTGGCTGAATTATGAAGACTATTATAAACATGGAGATTGTGATTTGTCTGTATTGTTAACATTTTTGCGCCAAGAATATGCTCACTCTCAGCTTTGTCATTGAAACATTTAACTAAACATAGCAAGAGAAATAGCAGCTGTGTATGGATTAAAGTTTATGCTAGCTGATGGAAGAGACAATACCTGGAATCTGAATGGCTTAACATAACAAAAGTATATTTCTTGTGCACATAAAATCTGATTGACTTGGCAGGAAATGTTTGCTACCAGGTAACACAGAGATCCAAGCTGCTTCCATCCTGCTTCCATAACTCAACATAGGGTCCCCATGTTTGCTGCTGAATGAAAGAAAAGACATTATGGTGGCATCCTGGCTCTCAAATGCCTTGGCCTGTGACAAACATCATTTCCCTTCATATTTCAGTTGCAAGGGCTGGTCATAAGATCCTTTCTAACTATAAGTGAACTGAACAATGTAGTCTTCCCATGTACCCAGGAAAGAAGACAAGTTGCAGATGAGCATTTGTAGTCTTGACCATAAACTCTTACATAGTAGGGGCCTAGCAAAGAGCAACCATTAGAATTTGTTACATCAACTACCCTCTTCATTTCCTAATAGAGTTTCTGAGGAGGCAAAGTGTTCCTGGCAATTCTCCAACTTTGTGAGATTTTACTATGTAACAGGTGCTTCCCAGTACAGAGTCACATACATTTTTCAAAAGGACCTTGTCAATCTTTGCAGGAAGTGTTTGCCATCTTTCACTTTTGCAAAAGAACTATTACACACTGTCCTTTTCAATAACAAATATGATCACAGTACACTGAGAATTTTCTCCTTATTCTTGGTGCATTGACAAGACTTTACCTTATGATTCTCTGCTATTTATCGCCTGAATGAGTATGTCTAGACATCAGCACAAATGCAATTGTGCACACTGAAAACCAAAGTTTCTATTATCTATCTATCCCTATGATCTATCTACTTATCTATCATCTATTTATCTCTATTATCTATTATCTAAAGGTAATTCCAAGGAACCTATATTCTACCTCCTAGAAGTTCTCCAGAATTTACAGAAACTGAGACACTGTAGGTGTTTGCTTACTTAGTTATTTCAATAGTCTTTCCTCCTCTATCACTTATAGAAAACACTTTGGTTGTTTTTTTTTTTTAAGATTTTTTAATTTATTTATTCAGAGAGAGAGAGGCAGAGGGGGAGAAGGAGGCTCCATGACGGAAGCCTGATGCTGGACTCGATCCTGGGTCCCCAGGATCACACCCTGGGCTGCAGGCGGCGCTGAACTGCTGCTCCACCGGGGCTGCTGAACACTTTGGTTTTTAACAACCAAGTTAAGATCACTCTTTGGTTTATGAATCAAGGAGCCCTTTCAACCTCCTCACCATCACCCTTCAGCCTTATCTTGCCCTACATCCAAATTTAATTGAAAACTATCATTGAAGAAATGGGAGTTTTTTTCCTTATTCTCAAATAATAAATTCCATTAAAATTCTACTACAAATACCAAAATCCCATTTCTTGCACATACAGCTCCCCAACTAGTAGATTCTTTGCCAAATCAGACTATGCTCATCAGATCATTTGGAAATCATTTTGAGAATGTGAAATGATGATGACAATTTCATTGTTAAAATGACCCTTTACATAGAATGGAATATTGCTAGGTTCCATGGTGAGAGATGAGATTGCCAGGAAGCTCAAATACTCTAGGCCAGGGAAAGGGCAAATGATTCTGGGCTATTCAACTGGGAGTGGGCTGCAGACATCAGAGGAGGATCCAGTAAAGAGCTGGTCAACAGATTCAGGTTCCAATTTGGCCAAGACAATACCCTGGAGAACACCCAGAGAATGGTACTATAATGCACAAGTACGGAAGGAAAAATTATTTATCCTCTACACCTCAGGTGCTTGTCTGAGAAATCCCTGTAATAAAAAGACAGATTAAAAGGAGAATAATAGAATTACATATGTATACATATATGGGAGCCCCACAAAGATGTGAGACTCAAAGAGGTGACCAAAGCAGAAAGCTTTTATACCTTTTAGACAAATATTAACTCTGTGAAGAATTGACCAGGGCAAAGGGGTTTGGGCTAAGGGTAGTAAATGGTAAAGAATTAACAAGGTTTTATTTATTCAGCCTTCTTGGCCCCAAATTTCCTGTCTCTGGTGATAAAGATGCCTTCTACCCTCCTGTTACAGTGAGGGCATCTTTCATGTGGGATATTTATCTCCTATTTTTAAGGAAATGAAGGAAGGTTGGAGTGTACCTCCTGTACCAGCTGTTTCTCAAGTACTTTTAATTAAAAATAACCAGTATTCCCAAGTGGTATATTCTGGGGTGATGTATTTTGAAGCCCCATACACGAAAGAGATGACTCTGGACAAAAAGTCTAGCCCCTGGGCAGTCAGCTCTTAAGGAACCCTGGGGTCAAAGGCAGCAGGACCCTGGGTAAATGAAGCCCACAGACAATTCCCAAATTGTATTTGGTTATCATTTTCATCTTTCTTCTTCACATATGTTTTTAGTGCTTTGGATTCAAGGTCTTTTTATCCTAACAGGCAACATGGAGTAGTGAGAAAAGAAATGAATCTAGAGACAAAATATGGGCCTCCAGCTGGAGGAATGAAACAACATGGGCTCTAAAAGAATTCAGACCACAAGTTTAGCCTCAGCTCTGTCACATACCAGACCTGTGGACTTGGGCACATTGTCAAGATTTGTGAATCTTAGGCTCTTCATTTAAAGGGTGAGTCTGATAAGCCTTGTCATATCGGACTGTTTAAAAAAGTGCAATAGGGGCACCTAGCTGGCTTGATCAGTGGAGTGTGTGACTTGATCTCAGAGTTATGAGTTTGAGCCCCACATTGGGTGTAGAGATGACTTACATAAATAAAGTACCAACAGGATATTTCTAAAAGAAAAAAAGAGTATAATAAATGTAAGGCACCTGTTACAGTGCCTGGCATAACTTACGTCTTTAACGAATGACAGTTGTTACTGTCATTATTTTGACCACTGACCCAACCAACCTCACCTACATGATATCTAAAAATCCAGTATGTCTCAAAGAAGACAAAGAAGTACAACAGGCCATGGAATATCAGACCACCCAAATGCTGCTTAGCAAGTAAATCTCAGTAAATACATCCCCTCTGAGGTTGTGTTCTTTAATAAGAGGGAATTTCTGGGGCACCTGCATGGCTCAGTCAGTTGAGTGTCCAACTCTTGGTTTTGGCACAGGTCGTGGGGTTGAGCCCCAGGTCAGGCTCTTTGCTCAGCATGGAGTCTGCTTGGGATTCTTTCCCCTCTTCCCTTCCCTCCTGCTCCTCCCCTACCCCTTAAATAAATAAATAAATAAATAAATAAATAAATAAATAAATAAAATCTTAAAAAGAAATAGGGAATTTCTTCTCCACCTGGATGCAATTCAAAATTTTTAGAATTTGTGACAAGGACCATTACTTGCCTCCTTAGCTTCTGTTCCATTCAAATCATTCCTACTCTCATTAATTTCCACACATAAAAATATAAGTATTTCTTAGACTATGCCAAATTACATTGAAAGTAGCTTATTTAAAATATGCCTTAAATGGAGTAGTCTCTGGCTTTCCCAGGCCAAGGCAGCAAAAGTCAAACCAATGGCTTCTTGGCATCTCAATAAAGTATCACTGTTATCTCTGAAAACTCTTAAAAGACTATGTGTATAAGAATTTATTTATGAATTATGTTCAATGGCACAGGGATAATGTCACAAAACAATTTCCATTCCTGTTCCAATGGAGATTTCTCTCTTTTTAGACCATGCCCCCTAAGTTACTACAAAGAATAGTTTTCCACTCCAAGTTTTTGGGTCTGAACTCTGAGACACACTATCTGAAGGTCTGATGGCTGATCACCACCCCCTCAGGCTCAGCTTGCCCTAAATCTAAAATTAAGTTAAAGATTAACACTCACTACAGGAATTCCAGCTTCCTCAACCCCAAACCTCATTGTCCCAGGGCATTTAGGTTTGACAGTCTCATATGGAACACCTCCACATATCTGCTAACTCCTTCTTTTACTTGCTTCTTAGATATAGAAGGTATCCCACTATAATTATAGGATTCCTGATCCTAGAAGTAAAAATTATAAGTGCAGTTTGTAGGTATTGTTAATGCTATAATCTCCAAGACTAATGCGGTGATTACTAAAGAGCAAATGTTCAATGAAGGTGTGAGGAATAAAAGGAACAATGAGGATGGGGTCTAATTTTATTGAGGTTTATTTTTAATATATCCATAAGCAAGTTAAGCATATATAATTGAATTTTATAAAACAAATATGTAAAAGGTATAAGATAGCCATAAGATTGACAATCTTTTGTTCTGTATTTCTTGAATCCAACCATCTTTTTTTCTTTTAAATATTTATTTATTTATTCATGAGAGACACAGAGAGAGAGAGGCAGAGACAGAGGCAGAGGGAGAGGCAGGCTCCATGCAGGGAGCCCGACAGGGACAGGATCCCGGGTCTCCAGGATCACACCCTGGGCTGAAGGCAGCGCTAAATTGCTGAGCCACCCAGGCATCCTGAACCCAACCACCTTAAAGCTGATCACTCTTACATTTCCAGTAAATATCTATAGGAATTCCATGTTATGTTATTTCAGATGACAAAATAAGATGGTTTCACATTTTAACAAAATAAAAAAGCTCTTACTATTAAAAATCTCATTATAACATTAAATGTATGACTAATATCTTTAATAAACTTGGAGATTTTGAAGCTAACTGAATCTATATCAAAAGAAACAATATTTCGACAAATACATATATTAAAAAAGAATAAATTTTCAAGTTACACGTAGAACATAGGAACACATAGACATATATACTGTATTCCTTTCAGCCCAACCTCAGACCTAAATTCTATGAACACTAACTGACCTTTTTCAAACACAAAGTAAAGAACCTGCCTCAGTCTTCACTAGGAACAAGAGAAATCGCTGGATTTGGCATTAGAATTTCAGTGGCCACAGAAGTAGAGACAGATCATGAAGAAATTCTGACCTGGGCTCTTTCTTTCTTCTTCATCTTGCAAAGCCTCCTCATACTGGGATGGGAAAGAACTCGGGTCAGTCCTATGAACCTTGGCCAGAAACTCCAGGACTTTCATCTTGGTGGTTTCAGCGTGGGCTCTCGGACCCCACAGGAATTCAAACTGTACAGGATCACTGTTGGCCAACTGCCGGTACTCCAGGTACTTTTCCTTCACCAACTCTTTGGTCATGAGTTTCTTGGGCTCCCCAAAGATGATGTGCTTCCTCCCAGACAATATCCCCGTCAAGTTCAGAACTTCCTAGACTTCCTCTTCAGCGGCAATGTTGCCCTTCATGAAGATCACACCCAGGATAAGTATCAGGATGCTGGTCTTGGGCATGCCCTGTTCACCTTTCATCACCCCATCATAGGTGAGGCCCAATTTGATGAAGAGATCATAGCAGTGGTTGGTGGTATCCACTCTCTTCACATCAAGGCCAAAGACCATCTCCATATGCTCAGAGGCTCTCAGGAAGATCTCAGTGAAGTGGTCCTCATGCTCTTTGATGACAATCTTCATATCTGCCTTTGCCATTGGCTCTTTTATTTGATACTTGAATAGCATAACATTGACCAATGAATTCACTTTCTTATCTAGAGCATCTATGGGCACATTCTTGGGGTCTGGCCCAGCGCACAAGGTGGTATCCTCCTCTTCTTGGCTACTGGAGGCCTCGTTTAATTCATTTGATGAAGTGGTTGTGATGGCAATGGGAGATGAGCAGACACTCTGAGGACTCTCAGTGGTACTGGGTACACCAGCATCAGAAGCCTCCTTTGAATTGCCAGGCATCAGAGGATGAGAGGAGAGACCAGTCTCTTCCAGAGGCTTGGAGACCTATACAACTTCCATATCCTGGATCTCACTACAGGTCTGAAAGCGCTGATCACATAAGCATTGTGGATTCTTTTGGCACTAAGGCATGATGACTTTTATGAGTGGCTATAGATAGGAGTGAGGATAGGAAAGGGGGCAATGGGGAATCATGACCCAAGAGGAAGAAGGAGATGTGAGTGGCCTCAGCTGCTGAACTCCCAAGGGTTCCCTGTGAGCTGTGGGACTACACTTGTATGCAGTGACTTTGCCCTTCAGACATAACACAACGACAACTACCAGGTCTTGGGACTCCTGTTGACTTAATAAATCCTTTAACTTCTTGAGCCTCAAAGGATAGGAAAAGTTGCCTCTGCCTGCCATCCAGAAGGGCTGACGGGGCACCAAGGGCTGACAACAGGGGAAGGGGTCTGTGGAGCCCCTCTGCCATCAAGTGGTCAGTCCCACAATCCTCACAAGTGCTAGTCAAATACTGGTTGATGTGCCTGCAGTCATCTATTATCTGACTTTCCACCTTCCAGTCAAGGTTCCATGTGTTTGAGACACCCAGAAAGGAAGTGAGGAGACACCTCATCTGCTAGACATTTGAGAGCTGACCACAGGTGCTTGATGCTGTGCCACAACCTCTGTCCAGGGTCAGTGGAAACATGAGAACTCACTAGGGGTCCTTGCAGGGATTCCTATGGGAGACTCCCGCAGGGTCTGAGACTCTTTCCTTTGTCGACAGGACACTGCCTACCGCAGACTAAGCTCTCATCTCCCTCAGACTCTGGAGGCAGAAGTCCATCAGCACCACTTCCCGCTGCCCCTGCCCAAGACCTCCCAGGGCTGCCAGACTGGCCAAGGCTCAGTGAGTACACCACTGTTTGGGGTGAATGGTCCCCTCAGGACTCACTCGGGGGCCGTTTATGTGTCAGGGTACTCTTAGCCTTGCACAGAAATACTGTTGCCTCAATCAGATGCCAAAGAGGAAGTGCATAGCAGGTCAGCTTGACATACTGGTCTGGGGACTCCCTGAGCTGGACTGGGGCTCTCGTCTAATGAGTCCTCTCATTTCTGTGGTAGGAAGTCTCCTCAGTCCTTACCTCTCTTTTTTTTTTTTTTTTTTAAAGATTTTATTTATTTATTCATGAAAGACACAGAGAGAGAGGCAGAGAGAGAGGCAGAGGGAGAAGCAGGCTCCACGCAGGGAGCCCAACATGGGACTCTATCCCGGGTCTCCAGGATCACACCCCGGGCTGCAAGTGGCGCTAAACCCCTGCGTCAGTGGGGCTGCCTCTCAGCCCTTATCTTACTTGATTCCAAGCAGTACCCAGTACCCCTCCCTCTGCTGACTTGGTTGCACCCCTCAAATCGAATCCTGCAGGCCTTGGCTGGAACCGGCCGAGGCCCACAATCTTGAGGAGGAAGTCAGGGAGCGCGATATCCGGTTACCCCAGCCTAGGTTCTTCCGGGTCAACAGCAGGTGCAGGGCTGTGGGCACTATGGCGTTTGGAAGTAGAGGTTGCTCCCGGTCCTTCTTCATCGTCCTCCTATTGACTTTTGTCAGTCTTGGAATTAATTCTTATGTTGAATCCAGGTCACGCCTCTCATGCCAATGTCCTCATGACCCTAGAACCCTGAAGAGGAACTGAGGAAATCTCTCAGAAGATATTTAGAGCTGAAAATAGGCACTGGCCCATCTGTGTGATCTCCCTTTATCTTTGTTGTTTGTCTCCTCCGGCCTCACTTAAAAACTTTAAAAAATATTTTTATTGAATAAATTCAAAATATATAACATTGTGGAAATTTCTGGTGTGCAATATATTACTTTGATATATTTATATGTTGTAATATGATTGCTGTTTTATATGTTGTAAAACGATTGCTATGTTTTACTTATTACCCAGCATAGTCATGGTACAGTATTAGTATCTCCATTATACTGTGCATTAGAGCTCTATGGCTTATTTATTCCTGGCTGCAACTTTATACCCTTAATCTTGTTTCCCTCTGCCTCCATCCCTTGATAAACATCATTTTACTCTGTGTTTTACAGGTTTGACTTCTTTAGATTCTGCATACAAGTGTTGTCATATTGTTTTATTCTTTCTCATTCTGACTTATCTCACTTTGCTTAATGTGCTCAAGGTCCATCCATGTTGTTGCTAATGGCAGGATATCATTTCTCATGGATAAATAATATTCTATTGTGTATATATACCACATCTTTTTTATTCATTCATTTTTTTTTATTTTAAAGATTTTATTCATTTATTTGACAGAGAGAGAGAGAGCAAGTAAGCACAAGCAAAGGGAGCAATAGAGGGAGAGGGAGATGTGGGGCTCCATCCCAGGACCTCGGGATCATGACCTGAGCCAAAGGTAAACACTTAACCGAATGAGCCACCCAGGCACCCCCATTCATCTCTCTCTTTTTTTTTTTAAACATGAAGTCAATTTATTTCTTTTTTTTTTTAATTTTTTTTTAATTTATTTATGATAGTCACAGAGAGATAGAGAGAGAGGCAGAGACACAGGCAGAGGGAGAAGCAGGCTCCATGCACCGGGAGCCCGATGTGGGATTCGATCCCGGGTCTCCAGGATCGCGCCCTGGGCCAAAGGCAGGCGCCAAACCGCTGCGCCACCCAGGGATCCCTCCATTCATCTCTTAACATGCATTTCAGTTGTTCCCATATTTGTCTGTCTTCATTCATGGAATTCTCTTCTTGGCTTCTTTCTCTTTCATTTAAGGCTTCATGAGAAATGTCACATCCCAGCAAACTCTTTGAGTGTACTTACTGCAACCCTTACACAGTTTGGATTTGGTCACGCCCCAGACTTAATGTGAAATGGGAAAGATGCAGCATAAGACAAGCAGAGACCAGGACCGGTGGTGGGCTGTTTCAGAAAAATCACACTATCTGTTCTTTTTCTTCACCAGTCAGACTTGGCCTTTTACATAAATTCTGTTCTAAAAATTTACTTTCTGCATGGAAAGGATTGCGATGAATGATTTTGAAAGCCCCTGATTTTCTGATGTCATGTGAAATTGCATTTGCAGATGATCATATTTTCACTGAATATTATTTCTCTTCACATTTTTTCCTACTTCTTGTCTATTTTTCTATTCCTTTCATTTTGAGGGTGTCTTTTTTAAATAATAAATTTATTTTTATTGGTGTTCAATTTGCCAACATATAGAATAACACCCAGTGCTCATCCCATCAAGTGCCCCCCTCAGTGCCCGTCACTCATTCACCCCCACCCTGCACCCTCCTCCCCTTCCACCACCCCTAGTTCATTTCCCAGAGTTAGGAGTCTTCATGTTCTGTCTCCCTTTCTGATATTTCCTACCCATTTCTTCTCCCTTCCCTTCTATTCCCTTTCACTATTATTTATATTCCCCAAATGAATGAGACCATATAATGTTTATCCTTCTCCGATCGACTTATTTCACTCAGGATAATACCCTCCAGTTCCATCCATGTTGAAGCAAATGATGGGTATTTGTCATTTCTAATGGCTGAGGAATATCCCATTATATACATAGACCACATCTTCTTTAACCATTCATCTGTCGATGGACACCGAGGCTCCTTCCACAGTTTGGCTATTGTGGACATTGCTGCTATAAACATCGGGGTGCAGGTGTCCTGGCGTTTCATTGCATCTGCATCTTTGGGGTAAATCCCCAGCAGTGCAATTGCTGGGTCGTAGGGCAGGTCTATTTTTAACTCTTTGAGGAACCTCCACACAGTTTTCCAGAGTGGCTGCACCAGTTCACATTCCCACCAACAGTGTAAGAGGGTTCCCTTTTCTCCGCATCCTCTCCAACATTTGTTGTTTCCTGCCTTGTTAATTTTCTTGAGGGTGTCTTTGGAATAGTTTCGATTTGTATTTGTTGATAAAATGTTCAATTTATATTGAACTATTTTGTAATTTACATTTTGCTAAAAGGTAGCATTTTCACTTGAGTATTTGATTTTTATTTTTTTTAATACTTTATTAACAGAGAGAGAGCACAGGAGGAGCGGCAGGCACAGGAAGAGAGAGAAGCAGGCTTCTCATTGAGCAAGGGGCCCAATGTGGGGCTTGATCCCAGAATTGGGATCATGACCTGAGCTGAAGGCAAATGCTTAACCGACTGAGCCACCCAGGTGCCCCGAGTATTTGATTTTTAAAGTATGACGTTTAAAATAAATCATTTTTCACAGAAATTCTCAAAAATATAGTATATTGCACAAAACAGTACAATGTACCCTGTTTACCTGGCAGCATAACAATCATCAATAATTTCAATTAGAAGCTTGATCAGATTTGTGGGTTTTTTAAAGATTTTATTTATTCATGAAAGACAGAGAGAGAGAGAGAGAGAGAGGCAGAGACACAAGCAGAGGGAGAAGCAGGCTCCATGCAGGGAGCCTGACATGGGACTCGATCCCGGGTCTCCAGGATCACCGCCTGGGCTGAAGGCGGTGCTAAACCACTGAGCCACCCGGGCTGCCCCAGATTTGTGTTTTTTTGATCAAAATGTTTGCTGTTTGGCAAGACCACTCCAGAGGTGATGCTTTAGACTTCCATTAGGAGATATGTAATGTATGTGTATCTTCCTTTTTGTATCCTGACACTCTGCTACTTACCATGGTTACCTGTTCCCCATTATGGACTATAGAATGATAATTCTCTCATTCTCTCATTTTTTTTTTTTAATTATTACTTGAAATTCTTCAGGTAGAAATCTTTCCTTGTCTGCACTTTGTTTATCCTGAGATATTCTTATAGCATATTTCTAGCGTTCACTTATAATATTTAAATCACCTCTGCACCTATATTTTACATAATATTATTTAACAAATACCACTTATTTCTATTTCTTTCTTTTGTAACTGATAATACTTATAAAATTATCTGTCATAAAGATCTTTCTTTTAAGAATGGCATTTGTTGGGGTGCCTGGATGGCTCAGTGGGTTAAGCATACAGCTTGTGATTTCAGATCAGGTTGTGGTTTTGGGGTGTGAGATCCAGCCCCATGCTGGGCTCCATGCTCAGCAGGTGTCTGCTTCTCTCTCTCTCCCTCTGCCCCTCTGTCCACTCATGCTCTCTCTCTTTCTCAAATAAATAAAAAAAATCTTTAAAAAAAATCATCTGTCAGTTGGCTCTACTATCTTCTAACTTATTGGTTTATTGGTTTTATATTTATCTTCATTGTTTTTTAATCTTTGAAGATTTTATTTGAGAGAGAACGGGGAGGTGGGGAGGAGCAGAGGGAGAGGGACAAGCCGACTCTGAGCTTAGCATGGAGCTCAGCATGAGCTTGATCCCATGACACTGAGATTATGACATGAGTCAAAATCAAGAGTCAGTCAGTCACTCAACCAACTGAGCCACCCAGGTGCCCCACCTTCTTCTTTAAACTTTAAGTTTAGTTTTTTCCTCTAGCATTTTGAAATATATGTTTGTTTGTTTGTTTGTTTTAATTTTTTTAGAGAAAGAACACACCCATGCCTGAATGGGGAGGATGAGGAGTGGCAGGAGAGGGAGAGAATCTTAAGCAGACTCTGTGTTAAGCATGGAGCTGGAGCAGGGCTCGATCTCATGGCCCTGAGATCATGACCAAAGCTGAAATCAGGAGTCAGACATTCAGGGTGCCTGGATGGCTCAGTTGGTTAAGCAACTGCCTTTGGCTCAGGTCATGATCGTGGGGTCCTGGAATTGAGCCCTGCACTGGGCGGGCTCCCTCTCAATGGAGAGTATGCTTCTCCCTCTGCCCCTCGCCCTGCTTGTGTTCTCGCTCTTGCTTGCTTTTCTCTCTCTCAAGTAAATAAATAAAATCTTTAAAAAAAAAAGTTGGATACTCATCCTACTGCATCACGGAGGTACCCCAAACTGTTTAGATATTTAATATGTGCCTTAAAAAAAAAAAACCTGTTTTAGTTTTAGGTATAATATACCTTAATACCACCGATCTGCCTTAGGTAATTGGTCCAATGGAGCATATAACTTACAATCCTAAAATTTTTACATTGCATGTAAACACTAGTGAGTGGAGAAAATTTTCTTGAGAAAGCTGTAAGACGATGGGAAAGACAGAGCTGGGTTTAGATGAAATTTCATCTCATCTTTATTTTGTTTTGTGTATTAATAATAGAGGAGCCATTAAAACTTGTAAAAAAGAATGCTAGGACAGAGTTGAATTTTCTTGAGAAATTTAAGGACAACTTGATTTAAAAGCAGTTAACAGGAGTGGCTGGAGCACCTGGAAGAGACCTCTTTTGGACGCTGGCCAGGTGGAGGGTCAGGCAGGTCGCCGAGCGATCGGGTTCTTGCTTCTGCTGAGCTCTGGGAGGGGACTGGTCGCAGGCCCCTCACGGAGGGAGCGGCCGGGAACGCTGGGTGTGCCCCAGGCGGGAGGAGGGGCAGCCGGCTGGTGGTGCCCACGGCCCTGCTCCTGTTGGTGCGGGCCTCCACTCGTCCCTCCGCCCTGGCCTCCGCCCCGGCCTCCACCCGGATCGCCCTTTCACGGATACTGGAGGGCATGCTTTGGGGTTTGACCGGATTCTTACAATGGTTACGTAGGAACGGGCACATTTTAGGGAATTTTCGGATTTCTGCTTGTGTAGCAGAGCCATTCAAATCTAAATGTGATTAGATTTAATAGCTTCGGAAGAAAACCATCCCCAAAATTAAATATTGAAATGCTAAAAAAATAAATAAAATCAGCTAACTCTAACAATCAACTCCAGTGAGTCTAAATATATAAATCAGGGGGCATTTAATGCAGAAAAATGGTTATATAAATGATGTAGAAGTCAAAGAGGGTAGTCAAGGAGACCAATGCTTAGTAACTTGTGGAAGTCACTCTCATATTTAGCTTAGAGGTACAAATATAGGAGATACTATTATTGGAGCATAGATGGTTAGAATCAACAGGATCTGCGACCTTGGTGGGCTAACATGATAAAGGTTGGAATCAAGATGTAGCAATTAAAGCAGAAGCTACCTGATGCAAAGGGAAGAGAAAAGTTTGGAGGCATTCCCTTCATCTTGGGCTCTAATCTCCTCTGGGTTCTCCTGTTGGCTCAACTGAATTGGCATCTTAATGTTGGAACGCCTAAAAATTGTGTATAGAACAGAGCAAAAGTGAAGAATGAATCTGAAGACAAATAGGTCAAAGACTGGCCTACCACATCAACAGGTCAATTCAAAACATCATATTTAAATTCATAGAGAAAAACGTTGCATAAAAATAATCACTATTAATTCATCATGAAAGATGTGTTCTCAAAGTAGATAAAGGGTATCTACAAAAAAAATCCCTAGAGTAAAAATCTTACCTCATGTGGAAAACTTGAAACCTTTTATTTTAATATTGAGAAGACAAAAATGCCTGCTATCACCATTTCTATTCTACATTTTAATAAAGACACTACATAAGAAAGTGATGGGAAACAGAAGTAATTGTTGTGCCCAAGATTGCAAATCCGAGAAACCAGCAAGGAGCCGACACCGATGCAAGCCCACGAGGGTTTATTAGCAAGCTGGAACTTGGGTCCAAGTATACCCGACACAGCGGAGCAGGGACTTGGACCCCGAAGTGGGTTACAGCTGGTCTGGTCTAGGGGATTTTCAGAAGGGGTGGAGGAATTTCTCAAGTTCTGTTTACATTCTGATATGGGGCTTTCAAGGGCATTGAGCTCTGTTCTCATTCTAATATGGGACTTTCTGCCACTGGCCTGGGCTCTGTTCTCATTCTAATATGGGGCTTTCTGCCACTGGCTTGGGCTCTGTTGTCTTTCTGATATGGGATTCTCTGCTGAGGACATTCTGCAGTTTTTCCTGTAAAGTTCAGCTCTTATTCACAGGGGCCTAAGATGGCTGTACTTGTGCTAGTGCTAAACTTGAGGTGGAATGGCCTTAATTTTTCTCGACCTCCACAGTAATCATAGAGATAGAAACCAGAAAATAAGAAACAATGCCAGTATAATTAAATATGAATAAAGTATATATAAGGAAAATATACTAAAGAAAAACTATTAAATAAATAAAAATGTTTTTAAATAAAATTGCTGGGTATGACATCAATAAACAAAAAGACACCTTTTTTGTAGCAACACAGTATAAAGACAAAATTAAATAAAGAATATCTTGTAAATTACTATAATAAATACCTGATTCCTAAATATACATATATGTGTATATATATTTATATAATAAAAAGTATAAGAACTCTATGGGAAAATTACATAGCTATTATTTATTGAAATTACTAAAGACTTAATGGCGAAATATGTTTTTAGATGGAGATTTAATTATGTAAACGTGTTAATTCTCCTCAAATTTAATCTATTAATGACTGTAATCTCTCATCCTTAATAAGGCCACATGATTTTTACATGTAAATATTTATATACATGTGCATTCTGTGTGAATGTTGACAAGATGATTCTAAAATTTAAATCTACTTGCAAATGGTTATGAATAGTTAATATACTTTTGACAAAGAAAGATGTAATATTATGGATTACAAAAATACTATAGTAATAAGTGTTTGTGGTATAGATGCAGGTGTAGACAAATAGACTAAGAGAACTGAATAGCATGTTCCAAAACAGACCCATTATATCTTGTCCTGATTTATTAAAAGTTAGCTACTCAGAGAAGTAGGGGAAAAAACACTTTTTTTAATAAGAAAATACAGTGGTACATTTTGATATTCATATTAAAAACAAATGTAACTAAAATACTCCCTTACATTTAATAGGAATTCTAGTTCCAAGCAGATTAAGAACCTACTTTAAAACTTTTTTCTGAAAGTTTTCAAACTCACATAAGTGAAGGGAACACCACATTAAAACAGATTAAATGAAAAAAATAATACCTAAATCGCTAGACTGGTTTATAAAAATCAGTATTCATTCATAATGAAAAGATTTGTTATCGCACTAGATAAAGGATATCTAGAAAAAACCCATAATAAATATATTACATATCAAATCACTGAGAGCTTTTACTTTAAAACTGGGAAGATGAAGATGCCTTCTATCACCATTTCTGTTCAATATTTTAATGAAGATACTACATAGGGAAGTAATGGAAATATAATAAATCAACGAGATTTAGATTGGAAAATAAGAAACAAAGCTAGTATCATGAACAGGTGATTAGAATGTAGATGAAGAAAATCTAATGATAAATTATCAAATCAACAAAAGTACTTATAAAGACTGCGGCTATAATATTATAATGCAAAAATATGCTTGTATCTGTGGCAACAAAAGGTATGAAAATAAAATTAAACAAAATAGGGGCACCTGGCTGGCTCAGCCAGTGGAGCACACCACTCTTGAACTCATGGCTGTGAGTTCAAGTCCCACGTTGTGGGTAGAGATTACATAAAAATAACTTTTTAATAAAAAATAAATTAAATACAACTTGTAAATTACCATAACAAAATACCTAGTACTTACAAGTAAATATAACTCCAATCAACTCAGTGAAAAAATACACTGATATTATCTAGAGAAATTAATGAAGGCCTAACTAAAGAGAGAAATATGTTTGTAGATAAAAAAGTCAATACTATGACCATACTAAGTCTCTCCAAATTTAATCTACAGATGACTGTCATCCTTCTCTATAAATAAAACCCCAAAAGTTTATGTGTGAATGTCTGTGTCTATGTGTATGTGTGTTTGAGACTTGATGAGCTAATTATAAAATTTAAATTGATTCACGAATGGCCCCAAATACCTAATATCCTCTTGAAAAATAAAAATAAAATATAGCTTAGTCTACTAACTAGTAAGAATTACTAAAAATCTATAGTAATTAAGAGCTTGTGGCATAAATGCAAGCATAAGCAAATAGACCAATGTAACTAGTGTCTCCAAACAGATCTGCTTATACACTGTTGTTTGATTTATTAAAAGTGTGTCATTGCAGACAAGTGGAGAAAGAGCAGCATTTTTATGAAGAAACGACAGTGGAACAGTTGGCTGTAGAAGAATTCATATCGGGTTATAATCCCACATTTGTCATAGTGTAGCCTTGTGAATTTGGACATATAACCAAACTTTATATTCCTCAGGCTCTTCATCTATTAAATAGGTTTGAGAAGCTCTGTCTTCTAGGACTGTCAGAATATATGTAGCATACACAAAGAACATATTGGGGCCTGGCATATCTTAGATCATTAATGAATAGTTAGTTTATGGATGCATATCTCAGAGAACCTGACATGCTGTAGGACATGGAATAACAGATCCATCAAAATGCTGCTTTGCGAGTAAAAGTCCACCAATCTTCTCCATTTGAAGATATATCATTTGAGCTTTGAGGAGTCTTCTATAAATGGATGCAACTCCAAACTCCTAAAATTTTTTGTTAAGGGCCACCTTCTTCTGTCCCTCCCAGTTGCCTTTCCATCCAAACAACCTCTGTTCTCACTCATTCTGCTGCAAACGGAACTCTATCCCTTGTGTGTAGATTTACACGATTACATTCAAGATAACCTAATTCAAGTGACCTTTTTAATGGAGCAGGCTCTGGCTCTCTCAGTGTAGGACAAAGAATGCCAGCCCAGGGTCTTCTTCACATCCTTCTCAATGGAGCATCAAACTTATTTCTCAGAAACTCTTGGACACAAAATTCATAAAACACCTAGTTTGTGTATTGAGCTCCACTGCCTGGGACAAGAGCACACAACTGCCTCGTTACTGCTGCAGCGGGAGATTCTTTCTGGTTTACCTAAGATACCAAAGTAACTGTAGTGAGCAGTTTTTCATTTCAGGCCTACTCTCTTAAGTCTAAGATACATCATCTGAGTGTTTGGCCTTGGCTTACCACTCTGACCGCCTAAGATGGCTTGCCACCCAACTTAACTTAAAATTACCTCCCAATGAAGAAATGGCAGTGTCCAAAACCTCAAATTTCCTTGTTTCATGACATTTACACTTAACTGTTCTCATCTGACATCCATCTCCCCTAACTCTTTCTTTTTATTTATTCTTTAGGTCTTTTTTTTTTTTTTAATTTTTATTTATTTATGATAGTCACACAGAAAGAGAGAGAGAGAGAGGCAGAGACACAGGCAGAGGTCTTTTTTTAAAATTTTTTATTTATTTATGATAGTCACACAGAGAGAGAGAGAGAGAGAGGCAGAGACACAGGCAGAGGGAGAAGCAGGCTCCATGCACCGGGAGCCCGACGTGGGATTCGATCCCGGGTCTCCAGGATCGCGCCCTGGGCCAAAGGCAGGCGCCAAACCGCTGTACCACCCAGGGATCCCTTATTCTTTAGGTCTTACAGAGTATCTCACTGCCTTCCTTATAGGATTGCTGTTCCTAGACGCTCAAATTCTGTGGGCAAGGGCTGAATCTTCTTTATTTTAGCATACCCAGTACTAAGAAGGAACCTTTTGAAGAGCAGATTCTCAATGTTTGAATAATGAAAGGGCTAGGGTTAATTTACGACAGTTTTATTTTTCCTACATCCTTGTTAAGCAAATCTACATGTCTTTAATTTTACTGAAAGAAAGACTAAAATATAAAGGAAACCAATAAACATTTCTTCTATTTTGTGATCCTATTTTACTGTGTGATTCTTTCATGTTTCCAAGAAAATACCAAAACTATTATTCTTAAACCTGATAAACAGCAATAGATGTGTGATACATGTCATTCATAAACATTGATTCTGATGCTACATAAACCTTCTGTATAATGGACATTTGCAAAATACAAAAAAGATTATTCATATAGAACAGGAACACAAAGACTATATACACTGTATCCCCTCCAGCCCTACTTAGACTTCACTACTTGGAATATTACTGCCCCCTTCATCCACAATGTGAATAATCTGTCTCAGACTTCACTAGGGGCAGGAAAAGCAACTGGACATCACTTTGTAATTTTCCCTGACAATGGAAATAGTGTGAGCACTGGCTGCAACTCTGGTTCAGGTTCTCTCTTCCTCATCTCTCAAAGCCTCTTCATACCAGGACGGGAAGACACTGGGACAGTATTGTTGACTTTGGCCCAAACTTCCTTGATTTTCCTCTTGCAGGTTTCAGCCTGGGTTCTTGGATCCCACAGAAAATCCTAGCATGGAGGATCACTGTTAGGCACCTGCCCCTACTCCAGGTACTTTGCCTACATCAAATCTCTGGTGATGACTTCTATGGGCTCCTTCCAAATGAACGACTTCCTCCCAGCATTTATCCCAACAATGTTCAGGAATTCCAAGATCTCTTCCTCAGTGGTATAATTGCCATTCACGGAGATCACACCCAGGAGAGGGATCATGAGCCCAATCTCATGCAACCCCCTGCCAACACTCAAACTCCCTCTGCTGACAATGCCCACCTTGCTGACAAGGGCACAGGAGTGACTTCTGGAGTCAACTTCTTTCACATTAATGCCAAAGATAGCTCCACGTACTTAGAAGTTTTCATGAAGATTTCAGGGTACTGGTCCTTGTACTTTGTTTTGACAATTTTTAGCATGTCTGCTTTTGTAATGGATCTTTCATTTTATACTTGTACAGCAGGAAGTGCACCATCAACTGCATTATTCTTTCTTGTTAGAAGGCCTTAGTGTGAGTTCTTAATTGAGAGTGGGGCCTTAAATAAAAAAAAGAGTGGGGCCTTACAAGTGTTTGGTCTTTCTTCATCTTGGCTCTTGGCACCTTCATCTGATATCATACATGAAACACTTGCAAGAGCAGTGGTAGTAGATGTGGCTTTCTGAAGTTCCAGGGGAATACTAGCAGCAGGGAAGCTCTGGAGAATATTCCCCAAATTAAAAGTCTCAGGATAGGGAGTGGGAGTTTCACTTTGGATCTTATATTTCTCACAAGCACATTGCTTACTTCTTGACCTCAAGGCATGGTAACACTGGACAAGGGCTTCACGCAGAAGTGTGGGCAGGAGAACAGGTAATGCCAGCCCACTGGAGGAATGAGGATGAGAAAATGTGCTCATCTTCAAAAGGGAAATACTTCCCTGGCTATAATAAGTTCCTCCTCTGAAGGTTTCTTTGAAGTTGCTTTTCTAGGAACCCACAAGAATTTTCTGTTCTGATCAACCTATCCCCTGAGAACTCTGATATAGTGGATTGAATTGTGTGTGCCCCCAAAAGGTGTTCAAGCCCTATCCTCAAGTACCTATAAATGTGACTATATCTGGAAATAGGATCTTTGCAAATGTAATGAAATTATGACGAGGTCATACTGCAATAGGATGGACCCTAAATTTAGTGATCGGTATCTTTATAAGAGAAAAGAGAGAGAAATTTGGATATATGCAAGAGACACAGAAAAGAGACAAAGGTAAGAAGGCCATGTGATAGCAGTGGTAGAGGTTGGAGTGGTGTATCTACAAGCCAGGAATGCCAAAAATGTTGCCAAACCATCAACGGTGAGGAGAGAAGCATGGAACAGGTTTTCTCTCAGAGCCTGCAGAAGGAACCAACACTGCCGATAACTTGATTTCAAATCTCTAGCTAAAGAACTGTGATTAAATAAATTTCTAAATATTTTAGCCAACAAATTGTGGTAGTTTGTTATGGTAGTCCTAGAAGCTAATACACCAGAGAAGGAATTTACAGTGAGCCTTAGGGTGAGGTTTTCCATCTCTGCCTGAGGTTTTCCATCTCTGCCTGAGGCGTGCTGGGGTGGCAGCAGGCATTGGCAGTGGAACCCTCTCTATTCTGGAGTGGGTTGTCTTCTCAGTTCACATTCAGGATTATCATATCAACTCTTAGCTGGGTTGGGTCCCCTCTCCTCTACTTCTCCAAATTTGACACTTTAAACAAAGGCACTTACTTCCCTGGTGCCTCAGCTACCACCCTTACCGTGGGGTACCTAGTGTTGGTTGTTCTATGAAGTCCTCTCCATTCTGGGATACTTATGGTCAGAAATCAAGGAGGGTTCTCACCTTTTCTCCAGATGGGATCTGGAATTACTTGCTCCCTTTGGTAACCAGTGGCTACATCTTTAGACCAAGGATCTCATGCCCCTTAGACCTGATATAAAGAAGTAAATAGGACCCTCAGACTGACAGTCTGGCTCAGGGTCTTCAAGGGCTGATCAAAGAAATTGTAAGATAATAATTTTGTGTTGTTTTAAGCTACTAAATTTGTGGTAACTTGTTATTGCAGCAATAAAAACTATTATGCTAATCAAAAAACTGGATTAAGGATATAATATCAGGCAAATTTATTTTGATAAATTAAAAAAATCAGGCAAACTAAGTGTTCAGAACAAATAAAATTATTAGTGACAAAGGAGACTATTATATGATAAAAAGGTTGATCCACCAAGAAAACAAAACAATCTTAATATATATGCTCAAATAGAAGAGCTTCAAAAACATAATCTAAAATCTGAGAGAACTGAATGGACTCATAGACAAATTCTTATTTATAGTTGGAGATTTAAATGCCTCTCTCTAAGGGATCAACAGTAGTAATAGAAAGGAACTCATCAAGGATTTAGAGGATATAAATACAAGATAAAGGTATAGAACTGAACAGTGCACAATCCAACGAGATACAATTAATGTTTATAGAACACAACCTAACACAACAGAACACATGTTGTTTTCAAGAACACATAGAATATTCATCAAGTTAGATCATATCTTGAGTAGTAAAACAAAAAACAAAAACAAAAAACCTTAAAAAATGTAAAAGAATGAAATCATACAGTGTGTTTTGTGAACATAATGGAATAAAACTAGAAATCAAAAACAGAGATATTACAGGGAAATCTATAAACCATTGGAAATTAAACAGCATACCTCTAAAAAATATATGAGGCAAAGAGGATTTCTCAAGGTCAATTTAAAATTGTGTTCAAGGGATACCCGGGCGGCTCAGTGGTTGAGTGTTTGCCTTCCGCTCAGGGTGTGATTCCGGAGTCCCGGGATCTAGTCCCACATCAGGCTCCCTGCATGGAGCCTACTTCTCCCTCTGCCTATGTCTCTGCTTCTCTGTGTGTCTCTCATGAATAAATAAATAAAAATCTTTTTCTTTTTTTTTTTTTAAAGATTTTATTTATTCATGAGAGACACACACAGAGAGAGAGAGAGAGAGAAAGGCAGAGACACAGGCAGAGGGAGAAGCAGGTTCCATGCAGGGAACCCGACGTGGGACTCGATCCTGGTACTCCAGGATCACGCCCTGGGCCGAAGGCAGGCGCTAAACCGCTGAGCCACCCAGGTGTCCCTAAAAATCTTTTTCTTAAAAAAAAAAAAGAATTGATAGCATGAATTGCTTATTCTAGCATATTAGTTTTCTCTTCCTGCCTTAACAAATTACCACAAACATAGCAGCTTAAAACAACACAAATGTATTGTTTTACAGTTCCATATGTCCAAAGGCTGACATGAATCTCATCAGGCAACAATCACTGTGTTGACAGGACTGTACTACTTTCTACAAGTTCTAGGGTCACTCTACCAAGAAAAATGCAATGTTCACTGTAGATTCATCAAACAACAGAGCTGAAAAATATGTAAAACAAAAACTGATAGAATTGAAAAGAAATACAGATAAATCTATAATTATGTTTAGAGGCACTAAGAGTTTAGCTAAGCTACTCCATGGTATTGTTGCTTTGACATCCATTTTGTTTGGACAAGCGGCCTGCAGGGACCTTAAACTGACAGTAACCTCTCATGCAAGTACATGCCCTAGGTAGCATCCTGCAGACTCACAAGCAAATACAAGTTCCTGTTATGACTTTGCCAAAGGCCCCTTTTTTTTTCTAAGATTTTATTTATTCATGAGAGATACACAGAGAGAGAGAGGCAGAGACATAGGCAGAGGGAGAAGCAGGCTCCATGCAGGGAGCCCGGTGTGGGACTCGATCCCTGCACTCCAGGATCATGCCCTGAGCCCAAAGCCGTTGCTCAAACGTGGAGCCACCCAGGCATCCCCCAATGGCCCTTTGATCAAGTCTCTCCCCTGCCTCCCAGTTTCCTCTCTTTGATGCACCCCTTAAATAATATTCCTGTGTAACTTACCAAAATTCTGCTCCTTTGTTTTGAATTGACCAACCCAGCCTTAGCCTAGGATTCACCCAGGAACCATAATAAAGACATGTTCTCCATGTCCTGACTCCTTCTGCATTCTGCTTTGATTTCCCCATTTGGCTCCTCAAGGCATGCTATGTACTTCATCCAAGATGTGTAAGTAATAAATTCGATTTCAATTTCTCTTGTGGTCTATTGTAGAACTATGCAGCTCAACATCTACTACCTTTTGCTCCACTTAATAAATGTTCATTTAATAAAGACATAACAGGAGTGTTCAATACTCGTTTCTCAACAAATGATTGAACACCAGATACAAGATACAAAATCAACATGGATATAAAAGAACTATCAGCCAGTTGAATCTAATAAACATTTATAGAACATTCTACACAAAAAAAAGAGAGTGCACATTCTTTTCAAGACCCTATGCAACATATACCAAGATAGACCATACCCTAATTAATAAAAGAAACCTCAACCAATTGAAAATAACTACAATTATACAGTGTGTGCTCTCTGATCAAAATGTAATCAATATTAAAATCAATTAACAGAAGAACAAGAAGACACCAAATATTTGGAAACTAAAAAACATACTTTTAAATAAGCCATAGGTCAAAGAGGAAGTCTATAAAGAAATTTAAAAATCCATAAACTGAGTAAAAATAAAATATATAATATTTCAGAATTTGTGGGGGCACAGCTAAACCAGCGTTGAGTGAAATTTATAGTACTAAGATAGTACATTTAAAAAGTAAGGGGGGAAAGGTGGAAAATACTCAAATCAGTAATCTAAACTCATACCACAAGAACCTGGACAAGGAAGAGCAAAATAAACACAAGAGCATGGGAAAGAAAAAAATGGTAAAGAGCAGAACTTAATGAAATTGCAAGCAAGCAACAAAAAGATGGGGACAACTAATGAAACAAAAAGCTGGTGGGTTTTTGTGTGTGTGTGTGTGTGTGTGTGTGTGTGTGTGTGTGTGTGTTTAAGGAAGAATCAATAACATTGATAAACCTCTAGGAAGACTGAGAGAGAAAGAATTAAAAAAGAAAAAAGTTACCAAAGTCTGGAAGGAACTGAGTGGCCTGCCTCTTTCTTCCGTTGCTCCCTGACCTCTTGCATATGGGAGCTGGTTCCAGATTATATCCAGGGAAGCTCTCAAGAGGGCTGCCACGTGCAAACCAACACATGGTTAAAGCTACAGGCTTTTGGAGACAGACGACCTGGTTTGAATGTAAGCTTCTCAAGTCATTAGACCTATGAGCTTGGCAAGTTATTCAACATTCTGTGCCTCTGTTTCTTCATTGGTTACATGGGATGATATTAGGACTGGTCTTAAATTGTTATAAGAATTAAACAACTTAATGTATCCCAAAACAAAACAGAAACAAAAACAAAAGAACATCATACTGACAGAAAATAATAATAATAATAATAATAATAATAATAATAATAGTTCTTATCATTGACAGAATTCAGCACCTGTTGGTGACAAAAGTCTTAGGAAATAATCAAGGGGGGTTCCCTTAACTTAATAATGAACATCTATAAAAATCCCCATTATGACATTATACTTAATGGTGAAAGACTGAATGACTTTCCCTTAAGATGAGGAATAAGGTCAAGAATGTCCAGTCTTATCACTGCAATAGTGTTAAAATGTCTAGACAGCCCATTAAGGCAAGAAAGGAAATAAAAGTCATAAAGATCACGTATGAGTAGATAATCCCATGCCTCTTTGAAGATGTCATGACTTTGAAGATGATATGTCATATAAAAAAAATCCCTAGAAATCTATAGGACAACTCCTAGGTCTAATAAGTGAGTGCGGCATGGCTATAAGATCAACATGCAAACATCTGTTGTATTTCAATACACTACCAACAAACACATAGAAACTACAGATGCAATACCATTGACAATTGCTCAAAAAACCCAAATCTGAAATACAAAGGTATAAGTCTAACAAAACATGTACAGGCCTTGTTTGCTGAAAAGAGCAAAACCCAAAGATCAAATAATATCTAAATAAATGAGTGATATAGTGTGTTAACAGATTAAAAGAATCAACATAATAATGATACCAATTCTTATCAAATTAATAAACAGGTTTTAACACAATTTCTATCAAAATTTCAGCAATATTTTTCTCTATATAGCTAATCTTATCTAAAAATTTCTATGGAAGGACAAAGGAACTAGAATAGCTAAAACAATTTTTTAAAAGAAAAATAAAATGGGAAGAACTGCTTTACCAGATTTCAAGACTTATTCTTTAACTATAGTAATGATTCTTTGATAGTGATGGCTGGATGGACATACAGATGACTGGATCAGAATATAGAGCATAGGAATAACACCACATTAAGTATGTACAACTGATTTTCAACGAAGTTGCAAAAGCAACTACATGGAGGATGGATAGATTTTAAAAAAACTGATGCTGGAGCAATTGAATATCCATTAGGAAAAAATAAATTTTGACATAAACCTCACATCTTACATGAAAATAAATTCAAATATAACAGATTTATTTTATTTTTTTAAGATTTTATTTATTTATTCATGAGAGACACAGAGAGAGAGACAGAGACAGAGACATAGGCAGAGGGAGAAGCAGGCTCCCTGCAAATAGCCCAATGTGGGACTTGATCCCTAGACCCTGGGATCATGCCCTGAGCCAAAGGCAGATGCTCATCCATTGAGCCACCCAGGCATCCTAACATAACATATTTAAATGTAAAATGTAAAGCTATACAATTATTATTATTATTATTATTATTATTATTATTTATTTATTTATGATAGTCACACAGAGAGAGAGAGAGGCAGAGACACAGGCAGAGGGCGAAGCAGGCTCCATGCACCGGGAGCCCGACGTGGGATTCGATCCCGGGTCTCCAGGATCGCGCCTTGGGCCAAAGGCAGGCGCTAAACCGCTGCGCCACCCAGGGTTCCCAAGCTATAAAATTTTTTAAAGAGATGTTGGAGCGGGGTGCCTGGGTGGCTCAGTTGGCTGAACATCCATCTATGTAAAAAAAATTCATATATGGAATATCTAAAGACCTCTGAAAGCATATTTTAAAAGGAAATAATTTAATTAGAAAATAGGTGTCTGGGTGGCTCAGTTGGTTAAGTGTCTGACTCTTTATTTTGGGTCAGTTCATGATCTTAGGGTTATGAGATTGAGTCCCACATCAGGCTCTGTGCTCAGTGGGGAGTCTGCTTCAGGATTCTCCTTTTTCTTCTTCCTCTGTCCCTCCCCCTGCTCATGCTTGCTCTTTCTCTCTCTAAAAGAAAAATAAGTAAACCTTTAAACAAAAAAAAAGAAAATGGATAAGACATTGTGAAATTTAAAAAATACATATAGTGGTCTCTTCTCCCATTCCTAGAACAGAGCTCCTAAAATCTTTATAATTTACTAAATGATAAGAACACTAGGAACATTTTACATCTCTTGTTGAAATATTTGTCTTTAACCTCATTCCTGACATAAGGATCCTAAAACCCTTGTGATTTCCTAAGTGATGAGGGTACTAGTTGCATAATTTTGGCTAGATGGCTAGATGGCTTCTAGATGGCTTCTAGATGGGGGCTGGTCACTAGAAAGACCAAGCAAGCCATGATTAGAAGCTTGGAAATTTCAGCCTCGTCCCCATTCTCCAGAGAGGGAAGAGGGGCTAGAAAAGGAGTTAATAATTGATCATGCCTACAGGAGGGAGCCCCCATAAATTCCCATTAGTGGACTTGGGGAACTTCCAGGAGGGAAAACACCAAACCTCACCCTAAGTACCTCTTCATCTGGCTGTTCAACTGTGTCATTCATCGTATCCTTTAATAAAGTCTGTGAAATGTTCTAGCAAATTAATCAAAGCCAAGGAGGGTGTCTTTGGCACCTCTGAAGTTGGCCAGAAGCATAGATGACAACCTGGGCCTAAACTGGTGTCTGAACTTTGTGTGTGCTGTCAGGGGGTAAGGGGAGAAAGTGACAGTCTTGGAGGCTTGAGCCTTTAACCTGTGGGGCCAGACACTATCTTTCAGTAGATAGTGTCAGAATTGAATTAAATTGTAGGATACCCATCTGGTGTTACAGAGAATTACTTGTTGTGGAGAAAAAAAAATCTCCATATATTTGGTGACCAGAACTGTAAGATGTATGAGTATTCTGTGTATCTAGTAAAGGAGACAGACAGGACAGAAATACACAGTAGGGAAGAATTGGATTTTTCCTTACAGAGGAAGGTGGAAAATGGACTTTTTTCCTATACAGACATGAAGGGACATTTCCCTAAAGAGGATATACAGATAGCAAATAAGCACATGAAAAGAAATTCAACTTCACTACACTTCAGGAAAATGCAAAATAAGGATCATGTTGAGATACCTCTATATATTTATCAGAACAGCTAAAAAAATTTTTAAAATGGTAACAATATCAAATATTGGTAATGATGCAGAGAAACTGGATCACCCATACATTGCTGGTGAGAATGTAAAATGGTACAGTAACTCTGAATATAGGTGAAAAGTAAAAACAAACAAAACAAAACACTAAATATATATTCGCCATATAAACTAGAAATTGCACAACTGAGTATTTATCCCAGAAAATGAAATCTTATGTCCACAAAGAAAGCCTATTCATAATTGTTCACGGTAGCCTATTGCATTATTTAAAAACTCTGATTATGAAAAAATTATTCCTGGTAACCACACTCTCTTATGTGTCAGCTTAGGATCACCTTTTCCAAAGTGTATATATCACTATAAATGTGATAACTGCAAATTTGAAACTGAAAATTTGAAATGTGCAGCTAAGTATAAAGAAAAATACAGAGTGGGGAGGGTCAAGATGGGGGAAGAGAAGGGGTCCTCAACTCACCTGGCCCCACAAACTTATCTAGATAACTTTCAAAACATCCTTAACACCTGCGAATTTGACCTGAGATTTAAAGAGAGAACAGCTGGAATGTACAGAGAGAAAAGTTTTCACTTCTAACAAGGTAGGAAGGTGGAAAAAATAAAATAAAGAACAAGTTGGGAGAAGGGAACCGTGAGAAGCCAGGCTAAAGCAGAGCAGTGAAAGCCTCTGGGGCAGGAAAGCCCAGGCCTGGAGAAGTGAGAACTTTAAAAATATGTGCCAGAGTTTTCCCTGATGGAAAAGTGCTTAGCAGGGAAATTGGGCCAAATTGCAGGAGGGGCAGTGAAGCCTCCAGTTTCCCAGAGTCACTATAAGACTCTGGGCGAAAGCTCAGAAGATGCAGGGTGAAAACTCACTGCAAACCGTGGTCCCATATTGGTAAAGGGCTGGAGTGCTGCAGCCCTCTAGGGCATTTAGGAGAAGCCAGTCCGTTAGGCGAGCCGACTCCGGATGGAGGTGGCTGTACCCAGTTCCCTTCATGAGATCCAGCGGCACAGGGCCCCAGATCCCAGGGCACCGAAGCAAACAAAGCTGGGGATCCTGCATTCCACCTGGGACAGGCGGAAGCGGGGAGGGCACAGGACAGCGAGGTCGCTCCTGCTGCCGGGCACCCGCAAGCTGTGCAGATCAGTGCACCTGTGCCTATCCCCAGGAGCATCTAGGCCAGCGAGGACTGGGAGACTGTGGTTAGTTACGGGAGGCTGACTCCAGAGCTGGAAATCTGGTCACTGCCGTTGTTGTTTTTCCTCCTTGTTTCACCTTGTGCCCTGGAGAGGGGAGGCCGCCAGGGAACAGGGGCCTCACGGGATAAACAGCTGCCACCGAGTCCCCAACAGGGGCAGCTCCCCCAGGTGCACACACCTGAGAATCAGCACAGCAGGCCCCTCCCCCAGAAGACCAGCTGGAAGAACAAGGAAAGAGAAAGTTTATTGACCAAGCAGCACTGGAAATCTCCAGGACTAAGAGAATATAGTATATAGAACTAGAGGGTCCTTTTTTTCCATTACAACTCTTTTATACCACACAAAAAATTTCCAATATTTTTCCCACCTTAACTACAATATTTTACTAGCTCTTCATTTTTAAGTTTTTCCCTTTTTAACTTTCATATTTCTACAATTACATGTCTTAGATATATTTTTCACTTCTGGGTTCCCTTCAATGTATTTAATTTCATTTTGGGAGATATACAAGATAGGGTTCTTGTTTTTTGTTTTTTGTTTTTTCTGCCTCACAATGGTGGAAGTTAGTACCTTCTAAAACACGGCCAACATACACCCAGAACCAAGTGGAACACTGTTTTGGTTCATTCTGAGAGATTATATTTTCTCTTCCTTCCCATTCTGCCCCCCTCTTTTATCTTGTTTATGCTTTGGTGGTCAGTGTTGGGCCTTTCTATAAGTATTGCTGTTTTATATAAATTTGGAATTGAGCATCTTCTAACATAAAGAACAAAATACACTCAGATCAAGAGGATCACCCTGTAGGACCCTTCAGGTAGACTACTTTCTCTCTCCACTACCACTTCCTCACCACAACCATCCCCCCTTTTTTTCTCATTTTCCTCTTTTCTTAACTTTTTTCTTCTTCTTCTTTTTCTTTCTTCTTTGTTTTTGGTTTTTGACTTTTTATTTTTACCACTTTGTTTTAATTAACAATAATCGTGCCTCAGATAGACCTCATTGGCTATGATACTGCCACTGTGCAAACCTACTACTTTGTTTTAAAATTTGTTTTTCACTTTAGTGGTTCTTTTGTTTTATTTTGTTCTGTTCTTTTTCTTTTATTTCCTGGTCTTTGACTTGTTTGGAATCATCTAGGGTGTATTTTGCTTAGGACGTGGTTGATATTTTTGACTCAGTCCACTTATACAGCCACTTGCACTGGACAAAATAACTAGAAGGAAGAATTCACTGCAAAATAAAGAACCAGAAACAGCACTCTCTGCCACAGAGTTACAGAATTTGGATTCCCATATGATGTCAGAAAGTCAATTCAAAAGCACAATTATAAAGCTACTGGTGGCTCTGGAAAAAAGCATAAAGGACTCTAGAGACTTCGTTACTGAAGAATTGAGATCTATACAAGCCGAAATTAAAAATAGATTTAAAAAGATACAATCCAAACTGGATGTTCTAACTGCTAGGTCTAATGAGGTGGAAGAGAGAGTGAGCGACATAGAAGAAGTTGATGGTAAAGAAGGAAGCTGAGGAAAAAAGAGAAAAACAATTAAGATCCCACGAGGAAAGGCTTAGGGAAATAAATGATAGCTTGAGAAGGAAGAATATACGTCTAACTGGGATTCCAGAAGAGGCTGAGAGAGAGAGAGGACCACAAAGAATATTTGAACAAATCATAGCTGAGAACTTCCCAAATCTGGGGAGGGAAACAGGCATTCAGATCCAGGAGATAGAGAGGTTCTCCCCCAAAATCAGTAAAAACTGTTCAACACCTCGACATTTAATAGTGAAACTTGCAAATTTCAAAGATAAAGACAAAATCCTTAAAGCACCAAGAGACAAGAGATCCCTAACTTATATGGGGAGAAGTATTAGGTTAACAGCAGACCTCTCCACAGAGACCTGGTAGGCCAGAAAGGGCTGGCAGGATATATTTAGGGTCCTAAGGAGAAGAACATGCAGCCAAGGATACTCTATCCAGCAAGGCTCTCATTCAGAATAGAAGGAAAGATAAAGAGCTTCCAAGATAGGCAGGAACTGAAAGAATATGTGACCTCCAAACCAGCTCTGCAAGAAGTATTAAGGGAGACCCTGTAAAATAAAGAGGAAGCCCAAAGAAACAATCCACAAAAACAGGGACTGAATAGGTATTATGATGACACTAAATTCATATCTTTCAATAGTTACTCTGAATGTGAATGGGCTAAATAATTCCATTAAAAGACGCAGGGTTTCAGACTGGATAAAAAAAGCAAGACCCATCTATTTGCTGTCTACAAGAGACTCATTTTAGACCTGAGGACACCTCCAGCCTGAAAATGAAGGGGTGGAGAACCATTTACCATTCAAATGGTCCTCAAAAGAAAGCTGGGGTAGCAATCGTATCAGATAAATTAAAGTTTATCCCACAGACTGTAGTAAGAGATGAAGAGGGACACTATACCATACTTAAAGGGTCTATCCAACAAGAAGACCTAAGAATCACAAATATTTATGCCCCTAATGTGGGAGCTGCCAAGTATATCAATCAATTAATAACCAAAGTAAAGACATACTTAGATAATAATACACTAATAGCAGGAGACTTCAACATGGCACTTTCAGCAAATGACAGATATTCTAAGAAGGACATCACCAAAGAAACAAGGACCTTAAATCATACACTGGACCAAATAGATTTCAAGACATATACAGAACTTTGCATCTGAATGCAACTGAATACACATTCTTCTCAAGTACACATGGAGCTTTTTTCAGAATAGACCACGTACTGGGTCACAGATCAGGTCTTAACCAATACTAAAAGATTGGGATTGTCCCCTGCATATTTTCAGACCATAATGCTTTGAAACTAGAACTCAATCACAAGGAGAAATTTGGAAGAAACTCAAACACATGGAGGTTAAAGAGCATCCAACTAAAAGATAAAAGGGTCAACCAGGAAATTAGAGAAGAGCTAAAAAGATTCATGGAAACTAATGAAAATGAGGATACAACCATTCAAAATCTTTGAGATACAGCAAAAGCAGTCCTAAGAGGGAAATACACCGCAAAACAAGCATCCCTCAAAAAATTGGAAAACCTCAAATATGCAAGCTAACCTCACACCTCAGGGAACTGAAGAAAGAAAAGCAAATAGAACCTACACCATGCAGAAGAAGAGAGATAATAGAGATTCGAGGGATGCCTGGGTGGCTCAGCAGTTGGGCACCTGTCTTCGGCTCAGGTTGTGATTCTGGGATCCAGGATTGAGTCTCGCATCAGGCTCTCTGCGGGGAGCCTGTTTCTCACTCTGCCTATGTCTCTGCCATTCTCTCTCTCAGTCTGTGTCTCTCATAAATAAATAAATAAATAAATAAATAAATAAATAAATAAATCTTAAAAAAAAAAAAAAGGGATTCGAGCAGAACTCAATGAAATAGAGACCAGAAGAGCTGTAGAATAGATCAACAAACCCAGGAGATGGTTCTTTGAAAGAATGAATAAGATAGATAAACCCCTAGCCAGCCTTATTAAAAAGAAAAGAGAAAAGACTCAAATTAATAAAATCATGAATGAAAGAGGAGAGATCACAACCAATACCAAGGAAATACAAATGATTTTTAAAATGTATTATGAGCAATACACCAATAAATTAGGTAATCTAGAAGAAATTGATGCATTTCTGGAAAACCACAAATTACCAAGACTGGAACAGGAAGAAATAGAAAATCTGAACAGGCTAATAAGCACCAAGGAAATTGAAGCAGTCATCAAAAACCTCCCAAGACACAGAAGTCCAGGGCCAGATGGCTTCCCAGAGGAATTCAATCAAACATTTAAAGAAGAAATGATACCTATTCTACTAAAGCTGTTTCAAAGGATAGAAAGGGAGGGATTACTTCCAAACTCATTTTATGAGGCCAGCATTACCTTGATTCCAAAACCAGACAAAGATACCCCAAAAAGGAGAATTATAGACCAATATCCCTAATGAACTTGGATGCAAAATTCTCAACAAGGTACTAGCCAATAGGATCCAGCAGTACATTAAAAGATTATTCACCATGACCAAGTGGGATTTATGCCCGGGATGCAAGGGTGGTTTAATACTCATAAAATAATCAATGTGATAGATCACATCACCAAGAGAAAAAACAAGAACCATATGATCCTCTCAATAGATGCAGAGAAAGCATTTGACAAAATGCAGCATTCATTCCTGATCAAACTCCTCAGAGTGTAGGGATAGAGGGAGCATTCCTCAGCATCTTAAAAGCCATCTATGTAAACCCCACAGGGAATATCAGTCTCAATGGGGAAACACTGGGAGCCTTTCCCCTAAGATCAGGAACACAACAGGGATGTCCACTCTCACCACTGCTATTCAACATAGTACTGGAAGTCCTAGCCTCAGCAATCAGACAACAAAAAGAAATAAAAGGCATTCAAATTGGCAAAGAAGAAGTCAAACTCTCCCTCTTCGCAGATGACATGATACTATACATAGAAAACCCGAAAGACTCCACCCCAAGATTGCTAGAACTCATACAGCAATTCAGCAGTGTGGCAGGATACAAAATCAATGCCCAGAAATCAGTGGCATTTCTATACACTAACAATGAGACTGAAGAAAGAGAAATTAAGGAATCAATCCCATTTACAGTTGCAGTTTACAATGACCAGTGTTTAATTAACAATTGGTCAATTTCTCTCTCATCTTTTAATATGTACATGTCTGTGTTTATTATACCTGTGTGTGTGTATATATATATATGAGAAGCTACATATACACATTAATAACTATTCCTTAATGTTTGCTACATACCATGTGTTAAGAACATGTACTTTATGTACATTTTCATATTTAATTCTCATTATAAACTTATTTGCCTTCACATGTTTAAAAAAAATGAAGGGATCCCTGGGTGGTGCAGCGGTTTGGCGCCTGCCTTTGGCCCAGGGCACGATCCTGGAGACCCGGGATTGAATCCCACGTTGGGCTCCCGGTGCATGGAGCCTGCTTCTCCCTCTGCCTATGTCTTTGCCTCTCTCTCTCTCTCTCTCTGTGACTATCATAAATAAATAAAAATTTTAAAAAAATAAAAAATAAAAAAAATGAAGCAAAGAAACATTTTTTAAAAATTCCCAGTATCCACGTTATTAAGTTACTAAGTGTTGCAGTACAGTTTCAGAATGGCACTACCATTAGCCTGTCATACAGTAGACATGTAACCATCATAGATACACACATATACAGACATAACATCTGAATATATCCCAGAAAACTTGGCATTAATTTAACAAAATTATTGACTTAACTATCTGTAGGAAGTTGTGAAGGTCCATGGTCTTTGATATGTAATTTATGGGAAAAAAACTTAATCATATTTTTTGCAGAGCTAGTTTGTAAGAATAGATCAGTTATGTGAATCCAACAGACTGATTCCCACCAAGTGTGCCACGGACGTAGAGGGAAAGGTATCCAGAACTGAGAATGAAGCCATGAACTGGGAACATGCAATGGAGACTTGCAACAATGGGAATCCATGAACATAACAAATGTTAACTATATGGAGATTTATGATAAATCCCATCTAAGTGGAAAAAGTCTATATGAGCTTTTAAATTACACAGAGAATGAATTATATTTTGTATTTCTAATTACAAAATAAATCATAAATTATTTGCATCATTTGGTTAACCTAATTGATTTTTCTTTGCATACTTCTAATTTCCAAAGATCCTGATGATTTAAATAGTCTAAGTCATCCATCAGATAACAAACATGACCAGTCAACCTCATGCACTTCATAAAAGCATTTTTCTTTCTTAATGATCATTGGGATGAATATCGAGACACTCTAATCATTGAAACCCATTCATTTGAACTCAATCTCGGTGGTTTAATTGCCTGCAGGATATTGAGTACTCATCAACATTGCTTATTTCAGGATTAAAACTTATTATTCCTGCAGAAATTGAAAACTTATTATTCTTGACCTTTGCTATCATAATATCTGGATACTATTATATCACAAAGTGTCTATTTCTTTTTCATGTATGACATCTAATTTTTTGTTTTTGTGTCAACTAAATTTATCCAACCCACCCTTGCTTTACCTTTCCTTTAGATTGCTTAAGGAAGCTATAATGTATGAGAACTTTAAATTTTATTTTATGAGATAATATAATTTGGTTAGGAAAATGTAATTAATATGATGGATCATGGAAACAGAGACTTACCACAACAGATCAAACCAGTCATTTCTTTTCTAGGGCCTCCTCTTTCTTTAGCAAACCAATTCCAACTCTCTTCCATAGCTTTCCTGAATTTTAGAAGTTTTTCTCAGATCCTTGATTCACTAGTTGTCCTCTAGTCTCCCCATCTAACTACTACCAATTCATCAAATTTTACAGTAGTCTATTAACTAATTTACATTATGAAACAGATAGATTAGCCGGTTTCTTACCATTGTAATTATGTGATCACAACATTTCACTAAAATTTTAGCGATTATCATTGCCCTCCTCCAATTAACTGATGGTTACTTCCCCTGCCATTTATTTGTCCTTGATTTGGAGTGAGATTCTATTCCAGTCTTCATACTCTTTGCATGATAGATAATGGGGTTTAGGGCAGGCTGCCGAAGAATATGCCACTCTGGCCTGTTGATTATTTTGAATTAAAATTACCTGAGGAACAGCCCATGCAAAAAGAATATTCTGAACTTTCTTTTTGTCTGCCTGATAGCAGGAAATAAATCCCTAATGTGAAAGGTACCCTCTCTGCACCAGGAAGTAGAGAGACATCCTTATCATCTGAGATAGGGAATTCAGGGCTGAGAAAACTATATAAATGATTCCTGCTTAGATTCTTCATGAATGAATAACCAAATCTACCTTTCTTTGTTTTATTAATTCCTCAAAAATTTATCATTTATTTGTCTAAAAATTATAAAAGCTGCCTGCTTTGGTCCTTTCTTAGATCCCATATCTATAAGACCTCCACACATACTAATTAAAGTTTTTTTTTTCTCCTAAAAATTTGTTTGGTGTAAGTTTAATTATTAGAAGAACCAAAATAACTCAAGAGGGGTTGGAGGGATAATTTATCCCTCCCTTACAAAGCTGATAAGTTCTTTGGTGAATGAAGTATCTGCTGAATAATTTTCTATCTTTCTAGGTTCTTGGGTGAGAGCCCCCCTCCCATGAAAGACGAAGTAACAGGAGTAAAACAAATAAAAGTTTAGTAACATGTATACCTCCCATATACAGAGACCCAGAAAAATTGAGTAACTTCCCAAAAAGACCCTAGTCACCACCTTAAATACCATCTTCAGCTTAAGACAAAAGAGATGCTGGGGGTGTGGGTAAATTATGGAAATATTTGCTACACAAAGGTTGCCTTGCAGATCAATCTCTCACATGAAAAAAAGTTATCTCTGGTAATAGCTGTCTGTCTGTTTGGTAAGGACCCCTTTCCAATATAAATTTCCTTTATAAATGTAGGTTTTCCTACAAAGAGGTAACTTCTCTGTTTAGAGCTTCTCCTACATCTGCTGTTTCTCAAAGCCATCAGCTCAGATTAATCCTTATGCCAAAGAGGCATATTTTGGAGTGGCATATTCTGCTCCCCTTCAAAAGCATCATTGGACTTTCAACCATTTTCAACGTTGTTGTTGCCATGACAAAAAATTTCAAATTCTGTTCACATTGCTCCTCCAGAACGTTTCTTTGACTTCTATTATTCCTCTTTTTCTTACATGAGCATAGTCTATTTTTCCAGGCCTGGATTATGCCAAGCACTGGTTGATGGATTTTGTAACTGAGCAGAGAAGCAACTATATTTATTGAAATAGTTCACTGAGTGACCTTACAACTGGATGCCATGCTATAGCTGTGTAATTGATGGATTAAGAAGCTTCTTTTGTGTTCTACTTAGTGCATGTGTATGTATGCATGTGTGCACATATGAATGGTGTATGTTTGTTGCAGAAAAGAGGAAGGAAGTCAGTACACATAATGCAGAAGGAAAATGATGTAAACTTACTTTATTAATTAATCTTAAGACTAAATTCATCTCACTTGTTTCTGACCTCTATGCTAACTCACTTATCACAGAATCAAGAAAAATGTTTCAGTTCAAATATAAGAAGTTCTCAATGACATTAAGCCTACATATCTTCTCTATGTATCTAAATTGTTGTTTATTTCATGGTCCTACATTTGTTATTTTTTCCTTGCAGAGTACATTATTCATTCATATTAAACACTTAAAAATCTTCAAAATTTTATGCAAAATACACATATTAGGTGTTCTTTTCAAAGCATTTATCTAAACCAATCATACTATTAACTGTAGCCTACACACATATATTGGATTTCCTTGTTGAGTGTTAATTTGCATTTATATGCTCTCATAGGCAGAATTCTATAAATAGTTCCCCAAGATTCCAGCCCCCAAGTTGTTCACTCAAACACTGATCTATGTCCTGCTAAGAAGTTTTACAGATGTAATCAAAAGTTCCAAATCAGTTTACCTGAAATTATGGTGGGCCTGACTCAATCAGGTGAGAAGCTAACCAGTTGTTTCTCCAGATATGCAGAAATCAGAGGCATCTGCTCCTGCTGGCCTAAAGGAAGAAGGAATGAAGTACCATTGAAACAATGCCCCATACATGTAATGAGGTTAAAAATGTCACCAGCAAGACCCTCACTGACCCCTTTGTTCTTCACAGGAAGGTTAACCTTATCTTTTGGGGCTTTTAAAGATTTATTTATTTGAGAGAGAGAGAGAGAGAGAGAGAGAGAGAGAGAGAGAGAGAGAGAGAGAGGAGTTACAGAGGGAGAGGGAGGAGAATTCCAAGCAGACTCCGTGGAGAGTGGAGTCCGACTCGGGGCTTGATCTCAGGACTCTGAAATCAAGACCTGATCTGAGATCAAGACCTGAGTTAAAACCAAGAGTTGGATAATTAACCAGCTTCACCATCCAGGCACTCCTAACCTTATCTTTTATAGGTAAACATCAAGAAGAGTTCTGGCTGGCCTAGACCAGTTTGAGCTTGGCCCCCTCCTCACTCCTGCACAGATGAACCATGGAGTGCCAGCTACCTCTACCTTATTATAAAGTTAAAATCTCTGCCCAGGGGAGCATACATCTCATTAATGGAATATATAATGCATATGCAAGCATGTTTCCTAAGTAGGCACGTGTGACCTTATACCTACCTATACATGCAATGAAAAGCTTTCCTTTCTGGATATTCCACCCTAATCCTAAATATAAATAAATAAATACACACATACATATACATTCATACAAACTGCTCACCTCTGCTTCAGGAGTCACAGTTCTGAAAATTAATCCCCATGATCTCCTTATTTGTGGAAATAAAGTTTCCTTTGTGTGACAACTCCACATGGTGCAGGTTGTATCTATAACTCACCAAAGAGCAAACTCACTTAAGTTTGGTTGCACCGTATTGTGGGATGACTTCTGAGTGTGAGGCCTTTACAAACTGACAGCCACCCTGCTTGACAACCAGCAAGAAAATGGGGCCTTAGTCTTAAAACCAAAAGGACACAAATTCTTGTAAGAATCATTCTATTTGGAAAAGGAGCTAACCAAGACTTAGATGAGCACTGTAGTCTAGATGATACCTTGATTTCAGCCTGTGGGACCTGAGCAGAGAGCCCTGCCATATCAGGTTGGAATTTGATGTACAGAACTGAAGTAAGTGGTATTATTTTAAGACATTGGGTTTATGTTAATTTTGTATGACAGTGTTGTGGAAGAAGAATTTCCTCTGCCCTTCAAAGTCCTTCTAGTTGGACTAAGAATCAAGTTGACATGAGATGGATTACCAGAAGAAAATCAAATTTAATAGCGTCTGTACTTACAGGGAATTCACACAGACATGGAAATTCCAAAGATAGGGACATAACATGTTGCTTATATGAGCTAAGGAGAGGTGTAGGGGTCTAAGGATATAAAGGGGAGAAAGACCATTAGCAGGAAGGTGAATGATGTTTGGAAAACAATTTCTGTATTATTTGGATAAGTTTCTTAGATAAAGAAGAAAATGTTAATAGCTCTCTTCCTGGTATAAGAAGGCAATTGAGGGTAAGACAAAGAGCTTTTCCTGAATCTGTTGGCTTTGAATTGCTTTTAACTCAAAATAATATTCATGCCAAAGTGGCTGATCATGGGGCAACCCGCCCTAAGGCCCTACAAAAGCCCTGTCAAATAAATGATATTAAACCCTCGTAGATTAGTAGGTATGTTATTCAAGTAAGTGTTCTAAAAATTAAATGGAACTCCTAGAAATCTGATGTCCTACCTACTATGTTATTATCTTGCAGTTTTGTGTGTCACAGAAATAACAAATTTCCTTGTCAACTGCATTCTAATCAGATCTGTAACCATGTCCATTTTTAAGTCTTTTATTATTTACAGTTATACTTCTACTCAGATGCCTTCATAAAAACTCCCTGCAAGTTTGCTTCATCTTCAGTGAGACTCATGGAAAAAACTCTTGAGTACAGGTTTCTGATAACTTTAGATCATAAAACTGAACTACATAAAATTTCCAGAACTAATGGAAAAATCAGATTCAAGCAGAATGAGAATTAATAGCATGGCATTGAATGAACTGAGGAAGATAATTATACTGTTTATGACTTTTTGCTTAAAACATCGCTGACTTTTAAAAAATGTTTTATTTTTTCCAAATTCAATAACATTGTTTCTCTTAAGCTAATTGGCTTACAGCAATTTGATAAAATATACTTTTATGAACAAATTGAAACATTTATCTTTGCTCCCTACTTGAACCCTCCAGAATTCGGAAACTCTCAGTGACTATTCTTATATTTTTATGGCAATATATTTATTTGTATAAATTCAATAAGACTCTGTTCTCCTTAGGACAGACCACAGTTGGAAACTGGTTATATTACCAAGGATTTGACTGGAATATCTTATCTGGGAAAAACATGTATAGGCTCAAATATGACCAGACAGCTTTAAGGAACTAAGGTTGACTTTATGGAGCCAATAAAGCATCTCTTAGCCTGATACCTTGCTTACAGAGTTCCCAGCAGCCTTACCAGGTGAGTAAATAAGATCACTTCCAGGCAGGTGCGGGAATCTCAGGATATTTTCAGGACATCAAGAAGAGAGGAACTGACCCAAATCTATAAGTATATTGCAAACAAAGTCTGATGGCAAGTATTTGGCTTGGCTTTTGGCCTTGAGAAGCTGTTAAAAGTTCAATCTAGAGATTGCTTATAAAAAGTTCCAGCAAAACTTTTTCTTGAAAAAGTTCCATATGGTCTTTTAAAAAGACTATATTCTTGCTGCACTTGTGTAAATAATCAGGCCAAGTTTTTTTTTTAACTCATCTTATTTTGCAAACAATTAATATTAATTTGGCTATCTTTAGTAAGATAGAGGGTGATTTATAGAGAGAAAATACATTTCAATAATATGTTTTTGTAGATATTCAATTGTAATAGTATTCATTATAAACTGGACTAGATCCTGATTTCTTC
This sequence comes from Vulpes vulpes, assembly GCF_048418805.1. Classification (NCBI taxonomy): domain Eukaryota; kingdom Metazoa; phylum Chordata; class Mammalia; order Carnivora; family Canidae; genus Vulpes; species Vulpes vulpes. The sequence goes on along the minus strand of NC_132796.1, from coordinate 30,683,972 downwards.
TAGTGTCCTCCAATATCTGGCTACAACTCTCCAAAGTAACACTCTGATTTTTCCACCACCATTCTAAGCTGGAATCATTTGAGAACTAAAACTTCCTTTTTTCCTGAAGCCCAGCAAACTAAATATAAATGACTTGATGTAAACTTCAGAGAAATCCCCACAATAGCTCACAAATAGACAATCTTCATGCCTATTGCTCTGTAGGCCACTCAGATATCACCAGAGACATTTGAACTACAAACCAGGAAGATCTTGAGATTGCCACTACCTGCCCTCACTCTATCTGAAGATGCTTTGAGTCTAACATCTAGAAGTCTTCTCAGCTGGTTACCCGCAGAACTCAGAAAATAGCTTAACATTTGAACCAATCATTAACCCACTGTTTTTCTTTTGTTTTGATAGAAATACTTCTTATTCAATACCTGAGTACTTAAACCACAATCTCGAATCTGCCATCATCTTCATAACTAGCCTGGTGATCTTTAAAGATGTTCTTAAATTCATACGATTGATTTACTAACCCTTCTTGTAGATGTATAAATCTTACACTTCTTTCTAGAAGAACAGAAAGTCCCTGCAAGTCACAGAACAGGAATTAGGTCTCTTGTACAACCCTCAAACACTGAGATAACATCTAAAAGCTGTAAATAGGTATCATTAAATCTACATGGAGTCAGGAAATGTTACAGGCCACTGCACCCCCTCACTGATTAATGACCCCTTGTTCCTTTAAAACCCTCTTGGCTAGGCAGAAATGTCAGAGTTGGCTTTGGAAAAGATCCTGCCCTCTCTCCGGGTGGCCTGCCTTCTAAATAAAACTCAAAATCCTTTCCAATGAGCACTTGTCTCTTGAGTATTGACCTTTGAGTGAAGGGCAGCCAAACTTGGAATTTGGTAACAAATTTTGGCCAGCTAGCCAGAAACCAATGTCCCTGTGGGGTCCGATTACCCTGGGAATTGCAAAGTGGAGCAGTTGGCTATGGCTGCTCACTAGGGTTCACCCATATTTGGGCAGAGGAAGTAGTTAGCCTTGGCAGTATAAATTTGCTTCCCAGGCTATTAACTTGGATGACTATAGAACGTTAGCTCCTCAGGGCTAGTTGGTCTTGAGGAGGGAATCTGAGGGATCTGTCTCTTCAGCTGCTGAGGTTTCTTTTGTCTAGAGGAAATTCCTTGTTGATTCCCTACTGACACTGCCAGTTTCACCTTTTGACTTGAATGGAAAGGAAAAGAGCATTTGGGGCAAGAGTGTCTGTACTGGGTACAGATGTTTGTCAGAAGTGCACATTGACAGTTTCTCTTTTGTGAAGTGTTAGGTGTTTTTGTTTTTGTTGTCTGTGCTTTTCCCTTCTGGAAGAGGCACATTTGGGAGAAACTAAGTCAAGCCCTTGGGATTTGGGGCAGATCTGTCTCTGGTGTGTATGTGTTTGTGTTTATCATCTTTAGTATAATGGGAGGTTCTATCTCTATCCCACCGACCAACTAACTCATTGGTTCAAATTTTGAATACATGTAAAGAATATAGCCAGGAACCTCTAACTAAGAAAAAGATGATTTTCTATTGCAATACTGTCTGTGCCTAATGTACTATCTAGAATCAGATGAGATAGTCCTTGATGGATCTTTAAACTCTTACACCATTTTGTAATTTGAGTTGTTTTGTCAAATGGCAGGAAAGAATGATGAAATACCTTATATTCAGGCCTACATGTCCTTACACAAAGATGATGCTGCCGGGGAAAACAGAAAGTTAATGGTGCAGAGACAAGGAGAAAAACCAAAAATTTGTCCTGATGATGCAAATGAAAAACAAAGAGAGAAGGAGGAGAAAGATATATGGTAAATCTAGCTCTACCATTCCCTCCTCCAGGGCTTTGACCTCTACCACCTCATCCCTCTTTTGGGGTTTTGGCCTCATCATCCCATGGGATATGATTCCAAGCAATCCTGGAATGGTCTCTCCCTTCAAAACCTGACAGGGCTCCCAATTTGGACAAGGAGTACCCACTGCAGGTGCTGGGCAACGTCCTTTAAGATAATACCTAGTAGGGTAGGGGGCATTGGTGCTCAAGGACAGTTTCTCGGATATTATTGGATTATTGGATCTATACTCACTCCTATTTCAACTTCAGACTTTATGAAATAGAAAAATGCCAATTCCTCTTATTGAGACAACCCCCAAGAAATGATGGAACTCTTTTTGAGCATTTTTGTGATCCATCAACTGACTTGGGTGGACATAAAAGCTTTAATGAATATGATGTTAGCCACCAATGAAAGATGGCAAATATTGGCCAAAGCATATGAAGAAGCCCAGCACCTGCATCATGAGACCGTGGACCCAGCTACTGCCATCCCATTGTTTGAACCGAACTGGGACCTACACCAAGGAGGTTTACCCAGGTTTGAGCATTAGCAGCGGTATGTCTTGGCAGGTTGAATAAGGGGGTACCTAAGCAATATAGTTTCAACAAATTCAGGAGTTGAGGCAAGAAACAATGGAAAACCCAGCAACCTGGTAAGAAAGATTTATCAAGCCTATTGGAAATATACAGATATAAACCCAGAGGTTCCAGAAAAAAATTCACATGATAAACATGACATTCATTGGACAGAGCACCCCTGATATAAGGACAAAGGTCCCAAAGTAGAAAGAAACAATAAAAATGAATGAGGAGACCCTGGGACTCCCTACCACCTCACTGACCATTACCCCACAGGAGCCCTGGGTACAGCTGAGAGTGGGGATGCAACTGATAGACTTTTTAGTAGACTTAGGGGCCACATACAGTGTCTTGAATACTAAAATTGACATGGAATGCCCAGAAGGTAGTCTCTATAGTTGGGGTGAAACACAACAAAGGAGCCACAGAAAATGGTCCATACACCTGCACCCCGATGTTTCTAGCAGCAATGTCCACAATAGCCAAACTGTGGAAGGAGCCTCAGTGTCCATCAAAAGATGAATGGATAAAGAAGATGTGGTTTATGTATACAATGGAATATTCCTCAGCCATTAGAAACGACAAATACCCACCACTTGCTTCGATGTGGATGGAACTGGAGGGTATTATGCTGAGTGAAATAAGTCAATTGGAGAAGGACAAACATTATATGGTCTCATTCATTTGGGGAATATAAAAAAATAGTGAAAGGGAATAAAGGGGAAAGGAGAAAAAATGAGTGGGAAATATCAGGGAGGGAGACAGAACGTGAGAGACTCCTAACTCTGGGAAACGAACAAAGGGTGGTGGAAGGGGAAGTGGGCGGGGGGTGGGGATGACTGGGTGATGGGCACTGAGGGAGGCACTTGATGGGATGAGCACTGGGTGTTATTCTATATGTTGGCAAATTGAACACCAATAAAAAATAAATTTATAAATTAAAAAAAAGAAAATGGTCCATAAAGTCCCCCAGAGATGCCTGATATGTGGAAAGAATAACACACACACACACACACACACACACACAAATGAGAGACACCCACAGGCCAAAGGATACAATATAAAGAAGAATGTCCTTTCGAGGACTGTCAGATAGACTTTCCCCAAAGGCCTAGAACTACTGGGAATTTTAAATATTTACAAGTGTTTATATACATCTTTTGGGAATGGGTTGAAGCTTTCCCCACCCAAATAGAAAAAGCTTCAGCCATTGTAAGACTCTTGCTAAAGGAAATTACTCTTAGGGTTGGTTTATCCAACATCATTCAGAGTGATAACAGACCAGGTTTTGTATCAGGTGTAGGGTAAAAGTAAGCTCTGCTTTCCATATCAACTGGAAATTACATGCTTCATGGAGATCTCAATCAATAGGAAAGACAGAAAAAAAAAATGAATGACATATTGAAAAAGACTTTGACCAAAATCAAACCCCAAATGAGGTAAGGATCTACCTATTGCCCTATTCCACATTAGGGTTGCTCCCAAAAGTGAGCTAAAATTAAGCCCTTTTGAGATTATATACGGGAGACCCTTTCTGGCCTTGGCTCTAGGGATACCACCTTTAGACTTTGAAAGTGATAACAAGATTAGACAGTATATACAACGTTTGAGTCAAATATTAACTGTGTAGCACAGGTTTGTTCTCTCCAGGTCTATGTAGTGTTCAGATGAGCCACTTCATCTTTTCAGGCTGGGATACAGTATTGTTAAAGATCTGGAAAAATCAAGGACCCAATCATCAGTTGGCTGAGAAATGGCTGGGGCTTTATGACATCTTATTAACCACTCGTACCTCTCTAAAACTAACGGGCATAAAGCCATGGGTACACCAAACCAGAGAGATGAGGGCTCAACCTACTGATGACAAGGAAGCCAATAAAACCCACCGCTGGGAAAGCTATCCTATTCTGGATTTAAAATACCTATTTAGGAAAGAAACCCATGACAATAATATTCATTCTATGATCCATATTAACCATGTCTTCTCTCTCCCTAGGTCAGAAAGACAATGCACTAGTACAGGTAACAGACTTTGGCTACAGCTACATGTGCTGGTTGTTGGACATGTCATCCAAAAGCCCAATCAGTACTAGACCATAGCGATCCCTTGATTCATTCAGTTTATAATACCTCAGAAATCCCCAAAGGCAATTGGTTTCTGAGGCCCAAATGTTAATGTATAGGGTTAGAACAGCTAGGTTCTCTCAAAATGATCATTAGGCACCTCTATATCTAATAGTCCCTCTAATTACTGTACTAAAGAGGCTATTTTCAAAGGACATATACTCAGACATATATTCCCCAATTAGAAACATTGGGCTAGCTCCCTGAAATTATTGCCAACTTGTGACCTTTCAAGCAATATCTCTGATAGGGATAAATATTTCTTTGGTTATACTTTATTGCCATGGTGAGGGCTTGCTGTCCACCAGCATATGCTTTGCAACTTGTCCCAAACTTTAACCATCCTGACTAATGAAACTGCCAAATCTTTGCCTAACTTACAAAAACCATTAGATTCCCTTCCTAAAGTTGTCCTAGATAAGCATAGGCCCCTAGAGCAAGGGGGAGTTTGTGTTGTTGCTAATTCATCTTGCTGCATTTATATAAATACCTCCTTGGTGGTGGAAACCAGTATTGATAAAACCAAACAGCAAACCCTAGATCATCATACCCCATGTTCCAGGGAGTATGGGGTTGGTATACGAACTTATGATCCTGGATACCATCAGGACTTGGGTCCATATTAGAAGGCATTCTAAAATTAGGATTCATCCTCATGCTAGGGGCACTATGTGTTTACATAGGAATTAAGCTCATTACAAGGTATATAACAAAACTGTGCAAGCAAGCCACATCGTTGTGCCTAAAGAAATGCTCCAAACCCAGGTTAACATACTCCATTCCAAGGTCCTGACTATGCATTATATCAGCATGAAGAAGCTATAGAGGATTGGCCTTCATCCTTAATCCCACAGATATGGAATGGTAAAATTAACAGTGGAGAACTGAGGCCACCTTGATCTTCATAACCAGCATGGTGATCTTCAAAGATGTTCTTAAGTTCATATGATTGATTTACTAACCTTCCCTGTGGATCTATAAATCTTATATTCTTTTCTAGAAAGAGAACAGAAAGCCCTCACATGTCACAGAACAGGAATTAGATCTCTTGCATGACCTTCAAGCACTGAAATAGCATCTAAAAGCTATAAACAGACACCATTAAATTTACATGCAGTCAGGAAATGTTAGAGGCCAGGGCACCCCCCGCCCCATTGGATTAAAGACCCCCTGTCTCTTTAAAATCCTCTTGGCGGGATCCCTGGGTGGCCATCGGTTTAGCGCCTGCCTTTGGCCCAGGGCGCGATCCTGGAGACCCGGGATCGACCCGACCGACCCACGTCGGGCTCCCAGTGCATGGAGCCTGCTTCTCCCTCTGCCTATGTCTCTGCCTCTGTGTGTGTGTGTGTGTGACTATCATAAAAAAAAAAAAAAATTAAAATCCTCTTGGCTAGGCAGAAACCTCAGAGGTGGCTTTTGGAAAAGAGTCTACGTTCCCCCCAGGTGGCTGGCCTCCTGAATAAAGTTCATATTCCTTCCTTTCCCACCAACACTTGTCTCTTTCAAGCAACAGGAAGCCGAATTTGGGATTCGGTAACAGATCTGACTTTGAGATTACACCTGCATCATTGTCTCCGGAAATGAGTTTGGCTAAACTAACCTATTCTCAGGACTAAGAGACAGGTTCAACAAGATAAACAACCTACCAGCTCAACTTTTAATGTGTAAAACTTCAGGAAAGTTTCAGAGGAGGGAACTAGAGGAGCTGAGGGCAAGCTACCCTAAGATGGCTATGCTGGGGGGATCCCTGGGTTGCTCAGGGGTTTAGCACCTGCCTTCGGCCTAGGGCTGATCCTGGAGTCCCGGGATCGAGTCCCATGTCGGGCTCCCTGCATGGGGCCTGCTTCTCCCTCTGCCTGTGTCTCTGCCTCTCTCTCTTTATATGTCTCTCATGAATAAGTAAATAAAATCTTAAAAAAAAAAAAAAAAAGATGGCTATGCTGGCATGAAGATTACTTTGAGCTGAAGGCAACTGAGACCCTGTGGGCTCAAAAGAAGCCCTTTGCTCCTCCCTAATTACATAAAAGAATCTATGAGGGGGTCCACCTGAGGGAGGGGTCTTTTCCAAAATAATGGCTATTATCACAGATAAGTTTTATCTGAGTGGTCCATCTGTATGGCAGGGCAAACAGCTAATTACAATCATCTGCTCTTCTTAGTGCCCTGTCAATTGCATTCTCTTCCTCTCAAGTTCCAAAACTTTACCCTCCTTCTCCTTAGTTCAAGATGACATATACACCTCAGTTTACGGGGCTGTCTTTGGAATTTCGATGTCTGTGTGGATTCTCCATACATATGAAATTAAATTTTATTTTCTCTTATTAATCTGTATCATGTTAATTTGATTCTTAGTCCAGTTAGGACTTTTGTAAGGGACAGTAAATTCTTGCTCCCTGACAATATTTTAATTTTAAATAAAGTATAATTTGATATTACTTCTTTTTTTTTTTTTTTTGAGAGAGAGAGAGAGAGAGAGTGTGTGCGAGCAGGGAGCAGGAGGGGCAGAGGGAGAGGGAGAGAGAATCTCAAGCAGGCTCCACACCCAGCATGGAGTGCAACTCAGGGCTCCTTCTCATAAACCCGAGATCATGACCTGAGCTGAAATCAAGAGTCAGACACTTAACTGATTGAACCACCCAGGTGCCCCTGATATTAATACATTTATAGTGATTTTGTATATAATACCATAATATATTAATATATTATAAATGATAATAAATACTATTAAAGTTTTTAAAATTAAATTTAAGTAAAATAGTTTATTTTGGTAAAAATATTTCCTGAAATATAGGACAATTTGTGGTACTTTATCAGGAAACAATGGTAATATTTATGGATTCCTTATGGCAATCTACACAGAGATGAATAGTTAATGGTAAGGATTTTATTCTAAAAATAGTCAATATTAGAGTGGCAGCAAAATGAAAAGGCACAGGAAACCATGAATTTCAACTCCATTCTGGGATTTAAATTATAGTCTTCTGACATTAGTGATTTAGAATGTTTCTACGGGGCATAAATGAGGATGGACATTCTTAGTGACAACAGGGAGGATGATCTGGTGTGGATTTTGATGAAAGTGATGGTAATGGGCTTCTACTATTTGTGTCAGGTACTCTGGTGAATACTTAAGGTGCATTATCTCATTTCTATAAATCCTCTCGATATTCTTATAGGGTAGATGTTATTATCTTTCTCAGACTTTGTTTATAACAAGGCCCTGGAATAGTCATTAATTGTTTAAAGTCACACAATTAGAAAAGAGTGGGGCCAAGTTCAACTGGACTGAAACAAAGCTATATTCTTAGTCACTGAATGAAAACAGTTTCCAGATCCATATTGCTGCACAAATGCTTAAATTTAGGAAATCTGGGTAAAACCATATAGACAATGATAAGAGTAGCCACTTAGAACCTTTTTCCACTAGCTTATTTTCTCACTTATATCATTAACACACACTTTGGTCATTTCTAGCTGTTCTACAAATGTGCAATTGCATATATTCATAGTAAAAAATAGTTTAAATAGTAGTCTTTTTAGAAGCTATAAATTTCTCCTGGTTCTCAGGAAGAAACCATTTGATTTAAATAGTCTCCAGGGGAAACAATAATCCCTACTTACAAAATTGACTTGACCGAACACTTTTATGGAGCACAGAAGTTCTTACAATGGCAGAAAGTTTGAAGTTTTGTACAGAAAAAAGGTACTCTTGAGTTCTAAGGAACACCATAAAGTGAAACAATAGAAAAGAAATTCTAGGCAATCTCTGTCTAATGCTGATTCACATGTCATTCTCATGTACAAACTCTTGATCTATCAGTGCAATAAATCAAACAAAAAATACAGTAATGCATTGAAAGACAAATCTGGAATATACAGTTTAGTTTTTATCCTTTCTTTCTTTCTTTTTTTTTTTTTTTTTTTGAGAGCAAGAGAGAGAGAGAGAGCATGAACAGAGGGCAGAGGGAGATGGAGAAGTAGCCTCCCCGCTGAAGCAGAGAGCCTCACTCCAGGCTCGATCCCAGGACCCTGAGACCATGACCTGAGTTGAAGGTAGATGCTTAACCAACTGAGCTACCAAGGCACCCCTAACTCTCTACTTTAAAATATTCTAAACTTGCACAAGGATTGAAGACTAGGACAATAAACACATATGCATCGCACATTAGTTCACCAATTAACATTGTGACATAGCTGCTTTCTACTGTTGGGGAAAAAGAATGCCTTGTCCCCTTTGAGGTCTTTCAAGGTCAAGATTAACAAGAGAAGATTAAATAGTGTACATATAGGGAATCCACACTGGCATGGAAATTCCAAACACAGGCATAATGAGGTATATATGTCATCTTGAATTAAGGAGAAGGAAGGGGGTAAGGGTTTGGGACTTCAGAAAAGAGGAATGTACCTCACAGGGCAATAAGAAGAAAAGCAGATGTTTGGTAATTAGATGTTTGCCCTGCCATACAATTGGGCTACTCAGATAAAATTTGCCTCTGCTAATAGCCTTTATTCTGGAAATGACCTCTCAATTAACCCTCCCTCCACCATAGATTCTTTTATGTAGTAAAGGCAGGGACAATAGTTTCTCTTGAGCCTCTAGGATCTTGATTGCCTTTATCTCAGAATATTCTTCATGCAAAGTGGCCCATCTTGGGGCCGCCTGCCCTTGGCCCCTATAATAATACCTTCCTCTTTTATTTACAATGTACTTTCTTAAGGTATATGCTTGTGTGCGAATACACATGCACACACATGCACACCTCTAAATGTCTAGCATGCATCTTCTAAGAAAAAAATTCTCCTATATAACAGCAATTCCATCACTACAGCCAAGAAATTTAACAATTTTATAACAACATTATCTAATTTGTAGAAACTAGATACTCAAGAATCCCAGTAGTGTCAGAGTCCGAACTGGGACCACCCATTGAATATAGTCTCCTTTAATCTAGGACAGCCTTCTTTGGTCCTTCATGGTGTTGACATATTTTAAGGGTCAAGGCCAGCTATCTGAACTCTCTGGCTGTCCTTTCACGACTGGAGGAGTTTACATTTTTTCTGCAAGAAAAGTTTCTATGTACTGAAGTATAGTTCTCAGGAAAAGAACCATCAAGAAGCACAAAAGGGGGCAGCCCGGGTGGCTCAGTGGTTTAGCGCTGCTTTCAGCCTAGGGTGTGATCCTGGAGACCCAGGATCAAGTCCCACATCAGGGTTTTTGCATGGAGCCTGTTTCTCCCTGTGTCTGTGCCTCTCTCTCTCTCTCTCTCAATGTGTCTCTCATGAATAAATAAATAAAATCTTTTTTTTAAATAAATAAAATCTTAAAAAAAAAAGCACAGAAGGTCAAGAGTGCCAAGTCATTAGTAATGCTGAGTTTGCTCATTTTCTTATTGTGGTATGCATCAAATGTTCTCATGTTAAATCTATCCTTCTCCTTTGGTAATTAATAAGTAAACCATAGATGAGGCTTTGAGACCATGTAAACACCCATTTCTTTTTTTTAAGGTTTTTATTTATTTATTCATGAGAGATACAGAGAGGCAGAGACATTGGCAGAGGGAGAAGCAGGCTCCATGCAGGGAGCCCGATGTTGGACTCAATCCTGGGACTCCAGGATCATGCCCTGGGCTGAAGGCAGGTGCTCAACCGCTGAGCCATCCAGGCATCCCAACACCCATTTCTTTATCAACCTTGCCCTCAGTGGTCCTGCATGTGGGCTGTGTAAAGCCTTCTGGAAGGGCTCACTCCAAGCAGTTAGGCCAGTAGTTCTCAGGACTAAAAACTACTGAGCCAGATTCCCAAACTGAAAAGTGCAGCACAGGACAGCAGCAACAGAAAATGAGAAAGAAACCAGATGCCTCTTGTAACAGTATGAGGAAATAAGTACGTAAATTTGTTTTATATCCTATAGGTACAAATTTATAGAATCAGTGCATCTCCTTTCAAGTAACACAGTCAGAAATTATTGTCCCTCTGTACAAACTTCGGGCCATGCATGCAGTTCTCCAATTGAGATCTATAGGAAATAAAGTTTTTGGCAATCCTCCAAGGAATTAATAATAGCAAGTCTTTCAGAGCCACAAGAAACTAAGAATTAGGAAGGTAGTTGATCTAATTCATTACAAACCAGTTATTCTTATGATAATACTTTTAATATGATGTACACTTTTTGTATAACTTAATTTCTAAACACAGTGGATTAATCTTGGTCCACATTTTGTAGGATTTAAGTTAGCTTATTCAATAAAATAATTTGTCTAAGTTTAGCTAAAGATTCTATGACAAAAATCTGTTGATCTCTGGTATAAATCACTATACAATAGATATCACAGATTCACAGTTGGAATGTTAGTTCTAATACCATGATTATCAAAATGAACATTTATAATGACTATGTTTTCACAGCATGGATGCTTTCAATAATAGCTTATTAAATACAGAAAACTAGGATAATGGACACTGCCTTTACAATTTCCATGTATCTTAGAGGATTCCATTGTTTCTTTTATATAAATAATCAGAGAAGTAATTAAAGAATGTTAATTCAGATTTGTTTCAGATCAGACAACTTCATTAACACAGTTTCTGAAACAAATTTATGAGCTATTTAAATTAGTAAATTATTTAAAACTATTATTATGGAAATGAGAATGTATTTACTTCAATTTTATTTGTACAAATTTCATTTGTTTATTTAATGTATCATTCTAATGTCTGTAGGTTTTAAACAAACCTAATATAGAGATACTAATATTTTCTTTCAGTGAGTTTATAGTTTCATCCTAGACAGTGTTTTTTTGTTTTTGTTTTTGTAGTTTTATGGTTTTATTAACACAAATATGGCATGCACATAAGCTGTCTATTCATTTTCGTCACTATGCAGCCTGGCATTGGGATTGGTGACTCTGATGGCCAGCTGGGCTGCTCTTTCCACAATGGCTTTGCGGTTCTTAGAGCATACATTGTGAGCAATCTCTGCACAGTAAGATTTGTTGCATATCCGCACTTCAAGCTCCTTGACATTGTGGACTAGGAACTTCCAGAAGCCACTGGGCAGCAATGTGCTTTGTTTTCTTGTTGCTCCCATAACCAATGTTGGGCATCAAGATCTGACCCTTGAATCTTCTGCGTACCCTATTGTCAAAGCCTCTGGGTTTCCGCCAATTGTGCTTAATTTTGACATATCGGTCTGACTGGTGCTGGATGAACTTCTTGGTCCTCTTTTTAACAATCTGAGGCTTCACCAGAGGTCTGACGGCAGCCATGATGCCCAGCAATTGATGGCTGCCACCTCCGCAGGCAGTGCCAAGGAAGAGGCGATAAGTAGTTTTTGATGCTGGAACACTCAAGCATGTCTCAATCTCTTATGACAGCATCATATTTTTAGTTGTTAATAAAACAGAGTTTTTGAGATATGTATTGACTTTTATTGAATTAAAGTAGACTCAAAGGTTTCCTGATAATGATGTAACTCTCACTCGTATATTTATACCTTCATGATGTTATTTTGGGCTTCTATTTCCTCTTAGTTAAAAAAAAAGATAACTTATGGATAGTGTGAGTATAATTATGGTATATGCCTGAAGCTGTAGTGGCACTTATTAAATCATTACTAAAGCTGGTTGCATCAGAAGAATTTTTAAATATTGGGTTGAACCATATGAAACTGCCAAGTATAAAAATGACAATCTGATTTGATTCATTTAATATATCTATCTCCCAAATATGTTGTACACACACACACACACACACGTATACACACATGCACACAGATTTGCACGCACCTATAAATACCATATCCCTCTCCCCATGTCCAGGTACACGTTACTATCTTAATTCAATTTTCCATTTCTCCCCATTGCCAAATTGTAGGGGAAAAGTCACTCTCCTATCAAAGGGGAAAGCAAACAAACAAAAATATCTTTTAATAAACAAAAACATCAGTGTAACTCACTCAAAAAGTTTTAAATTCACAGTCAAGAATAACCAATACAATGCAAATGATGGTTTTGAGCACCATGATTTTGAGGTTGAATGACATGATGAGTATGTATAACACATTAGAGAAGGTGTGCAAAGTCTCACCATTCATCACCTTGGTCATTAACTGGGTAATTGAAACACTCAAATCACATATCTGACTTTCCCCATCATTAGCGAAGATAAACAACCCTTATCCTTCTCTTTCCAAATTATGGTGGAGTTGAAACTTTGAGTCCTCATTGTAAATATCTGTGATAAAGGGCTCTGTAATTACAGTATTTTATTGCTTTCCAATAGCATATGAACTACAGTGAAGGCGTATTGAAAATATGCTATGTACTATAAAATTGCGAAATTATTTATATCTTTCTGCTCTTAGCTAAGGTTCCATTCCTATTTGTACTGATGAAAGACAGACCTTGGGTCCACAACAGAATTTAATTAAATATGGCTTTAATTCATAGAAATAGGGTCAGAGCAAGAGGAGGCAACAAGACTCCAGTATGTGGTTTTTAGGAGCAGGTCTCTCTAGTCTTAATATGGTTGTGTAATCTAAACTTTCTCCACAAGGCAGCTAAGCTAAAAATTATGTGTTGATAAAATGGGCAGTGCCTACAGTTAATGAAGAGTTTACTGCTAACACTGCTTTAGACTGACACACCACAAGTCTTTTAATAGGGCTAAATAAACTCAGAAAAACCCATGCTGGGTCAACCCTTTGAAAGTGCTTTATATTATAAAATCCACTACTACCACTACCGCCATTCAAAAGAAATGCTTATTACTATCCATCTATTAGTTAAGTGAAAACAAAATCAATAAAATTGATTTTGAATGCCTGTGCTTGCTGCAGAGAACATTATTACAGATAACAAACTTCATTCAGCAAGGTTTCTAAAGCTAATTTTAACTACCAGTATCTATTCAAAATATTTTTCAGGGTGCCTGGGTAGTTCAGTCAGTTAAGCCACCAACTCTTGGGTTCAGCTCAGATCATGATCTCAGGGTCCTGAGATTGAGCCCCATGTTGGGCTTCACCCTCAGCATGGAGCCTGCTTTGTCCCTCTCCCTCCCCTCTTCTTCCCACTTTCTCTCTCTCAAAAAACTAAATAAAATCTTTAAAATATATATTTTTATCAATTTAATAATGGTAACAAAAATATTCACATATAAATGCACTTATGCACAAAAAGGCTAATGAATGTTTATTTAAATATGTAATATGAACTATGGATAGCCTATTTATGTTAGGACAATTGACAGGATAAGTAAATTTTAATTCGTATGCAGTAGTATATTTGTAATGATAGAGTTCATCCATGGTGTTGTAGAACATAAGAATATTTCTATCTTTTTGTTAATGAGGAATAAAGTTCTTGTTTTCATTTATTTTCAAATACAAAGCAGACTCAAATATTCCTGGTGAGAATGTGACTCTCATTTATTCGTCTTTTTTTTTTTAAGATTTATTTATTTATTTCAGAAAGAGAGAAAGCAGGGGAAGGGACACAGGGAGGGAGAGAATCCTGAAGCAGTCTCCCCACTGATTGTGGAGCTGGACCCAGGGCTCAATCCCAGGATCCAGAGATCATGATCTGAACTGAAATCAAGACTCGGTCCCCTAACTGACTATTTCACCCAGGTGCCCCACTTATTTGTCTTTCAATATCCTTTCTTTAGAGGAGGAAATAGAATGTTACAGCTACTCTTTTAGGTATTGCAATAACTCAGAAATTATGTTATCTGCAGTTCATCAAGTCACTGTTATATAGGAAAATTAATAATTCTAGCAATTATAACTAATTTAGTGCCCTAAAAGAGATTTTTTGGTTTAATCTAAAATTTCCTAAATCCATGGGAATACATTGCATGGGTGAATGTTTTCCATTGATTTACATCAACAGAAGAATAAGGGCAGATAATTCTTTAGGTCACATAAGAGATTTGTAGATATTCAACAAGTATAGAAACATATGTCCCTTTAGCAACAACTTAAATTCATATTATTTTCACATGAATCATCTCACTTGCTAGATACCAAATAATCTGGTAAAATAAGCAGAAACTGCATTTTCTATAAAACATTTGAGAAATCTGAATATCTCTCAAAGGGGGTATCTTCAGTATTTTAAAATATTACCTCTGATTAGTATCTACCAATATAAATTTTCAAGAGTATTCCTAGAGGAAAACACTATAGTCTATTGTTAACAAATTCCGAAATGTCCTTTTAGGAATGAGTTGTGACAAAAAAGAGAAATTGTCAATCCCTAAACATATTTCTGTTTGAGCAAAATTATATAAATATATATACTATAAATTTACAAATCTTACAAATTTTTGTCTTTACAAAAGACATAGGTAAATAACTATCAATACAAAGAGATACAAAGGTAAAATTTAAACTTTAAGTATTCAGAAAGATATATATAGTACTTTAACGCAGTACTAAATAACATTGTCTTAATGCCCAAGAAGTAGGAATGTGATATATGGTAGATTGCTCTGGTAATGTGATCAGCCTTAAAATGCCTAATAAAGCTGAATCTAAAAATTATTTGTAAACTCTATGATACAATAGCTTTTCTTCTCTTTTCATCCTTATATCTTTAATAGTTAATTCCAATGAATTTTGAGAAGAGGCAAAAGCCATTAAATATATTATGTGAATCAACATCTGCATCCTGCTGGTAACCAAAAGCTAAAACTCCCACTGTGATGACATAAACTCATATGAGCACAGTAAGCTCATTTTCATTAAATTGTTCCTTCAAATTTGTTAATGCATTTTATTTTAAGGCAGCCACAATCTAGCTAAAACATAGAGTAGGTAATATTTATAGGTTATTCCCATTTTATCTCTTGGAAAATTTTAGGAATTTTTTTCAACGAGCATAACAAAAAGAAGGTATAGTTCTGCTTGAAATACTTGGACCTAAACTAGTCCACTGAACTTCCATTGAAGAGGTTTTTATAAACAGACAGAAACTAAGGTCAGAGCTGAGTTATTAAAGGTCATTGATTCTGTATCATGATAGGAATCTCTGATAGAAACTCTTATTAAAATGTATTTCCCTAACAATGCAATCCAATGCCTGAAATCCCACCATGAAATGTGTGCTGTCATTGATCAGAGAGATGCTGAAGGAGAAAAATTGATTATAAATTTGTAACTTAAAGGTAAAATATTGATGCTTAAGTAAGAGAACATATATTAGAGATGAACTAGGCTATTATGAAATCAGTACAGCAGCTTGGGAAGCCAGCAGGTAGTCACATCACTTTCAGAAGAAATATGGTTGTAGAGGGTGGTATCACCTGGGGACTCCTGACATTCTAGGAGTGGCTCAGAAGGGAAGCAAACAATAAAATTAACCAGGAACTATAGTGTACAAAATATAGCATAAGGCAGTCTCCTCATGTAATTTTTTGAAGATAGATGAGCTTTTTCAGAATATTCCCATTGGATGTACGTCCAGTGATAGGAAAACAGACAAACTATGTTTGTACTGCATTGTTTTGTTCCTTTCTAATACAAGGTCAGTGAAATGCATCCAAAACATCTGTATTGAATCTCAGTTAAAGACTTGTGATGACAACATTACCAGCAGATTTCTGTCATCTTTGAAAATAGTTCCTAATCTCTGGGCTACAGAGAGCTAAGGGGCAGCAGAAACCTGGAAAACAGCTTAGGTTTTGTATTGCCTTATGTACATCAAATAGTTTGGCAAATAATTTGCCTAACATATGTTTTTAAACATGATCTTATGGGTATCAATGAATGCTCTAATAGTTAATGAAGTTTCTACTTTAAAGAGTTGCTGAATTTAGAGTAAACTCTGGTCAGATTTTCACACACACACACACACACACACACACACACACACACACCAGTAAAATATGCTCAAGTAGAGGATCTAGTAATTGGTTTGCTGTTAAAAGAGTTTGCAGTACTAGAAAACTATGAAACCACTGCCCTTCAGCTTGAAAGTAGTCTAGAATAGAGCACACCAGGATCCCATTAGTTTATGCAAGACTGAAATGAAGATCATTTAAAGTGCATTGAAAACAGGTGTAGCTTTAAGCCCAAAAGTAGAATTCTGAACTACTTTTTGTACTTCAGCAGGGGAGAAATGAATTTAACTCCCTGATGTTAATGCTTCTTTATGTAGACTTTCCCCATAGTAATAAGAAAGCAGTATAGCTAACAATTCACTGGAAAAGGTCACATCTGAGCGTTTACTAACACCTATGTTATGGCTACAAAATCCAGTTGGAGACTGACTCTCATGGTTAGGGACTAGATTATTAAACTTGTGGAGCTAAAATTTACTGCTGGACTGGGAAACTGGAAAATAATCCCTTAAAATACAATAGACATTGAATTTAACAGTTATCAAAAAAACAGAGTGTAGGGGGAAGAAATGAGAGGCATCAAAAAGGATATAAAACCAAATCAATTTGCATGTTCGTATCAATAGATACGATTAGATTAGATTAGATTAGATTTGAGGTTTTACTAGCTACTGTAACAGTTCTATCTGGGAGTTGAGTAGCATAGAGGGCATGTTATTGACAAATAAAATTTTAAAAATACTTTATTAATCACAACAAACAAACAAGAAAAAAATCCAGCCATTTTGAAACCGTGTACTAGTTACAATCAGAACATGACTTCTGTTATCAAGGCTTAAACTTTGTTTTAATGACTAAGTTTTCTAGGTGTGTAGAGCAAGCTACAGAGATTGGTCTATGATTGCACAGGGCCCTATTCACATGTATACATGGTGCCTTTTAGTACTATTTCCTTCCAAAAGATTTTAGTTTTTTAAAGATTTATTTATTTATTTTAGAGAGAAAGAGAGAGAGCATGTGCAAGTGGAAGAGCAAGAGGGAGAGAAGCAGACTCCTTGCTAAGCAGGGAACCTGACTCCATCCCATGACCCCAAGATCACAACCTGAGCAGAAACCAAGAGTCAGATGCTCAACAGAGAGCCACCTAGGCGCCCCTCCTTTCAAAAGATTTTAGAGGCCCCACACATTGCCATCAATCTGCATATCCTGTTGTTTATTCTATCAAAAATTACTCCTTTTTACTCTTGCCAACTCCCACCACTGTAGATCTCACCTCCACACAGCATCTGTCGGGGAGTTTATTTACTGCTCTGAACTTTTGCCCTTTCTCTTTCCACAGCCACTTGCACATAAATATCTTGCCACTTTCATCTCGTTAGAAGTGCCTTAAAGGAAAAGACCAGCACACAGTATGTAAAAGATACTTTGAAGTTTTGACTGTATATATGGAATTAGATGGATAGATGGGGGGATGGAGAAAGGGTGATATCCCCAATTCAAGACATATTTGAACTACCAGAAAAGACTGCAGTCATCAGCATGAATTCCAAAAGTGCCACATTCAATCCCTAATTGTGACAAGAGGTTGCATGAGTAGGATTAACCTCAAGCCAGGCGGTCAAGATGTTGTAGGAGGTGATAAATAGAGGCAGTCAGCTGATGACACTCCAGATGACTGGGCAGCATGTCCCACACCTTGAAGAAGCACTAAGAGGTGTACTCATCAATCCACTTTTTAAATATTGTGATAAAAACACATACTTTCAATTTACCCCCAACAATTTTCACATATACACTACAGTGTTTTTAACTTTGTGCACAATATCACACAGTAGATCCCTAGAATATTTGTATCTCACATGACTTAAATTATATACCCATTTGAACAACTCCCTGTTTCCCTTACCACCATTCCGTGGCAATCACTATTCTATTTTCTGTTACTAGAAGTGTAATTATTTTCGATATCTCACAGAAGCAGATTCATGCAGTATTTGTCTTTTTGTAATTGGTTTATTTTCTTTAGCATAATGTCCTCAAGATTTACTCATGATATAGAATTTCTTCTTTTTTAAGGCTGAATAATATTCTATTATATGTATATACTGCATTTTCTTTATACATTCATCTATCAATGGACTTTTTTAAAAAGTTCTCATTTGAATTCCAGTTACTTAATATACAGTGTTATGGGGCAGCCCGGGTGGCTCAGTGGTTTAGCATCTGCCTTTGGCCCAGGGCATGATCCTGGAAACCTGGGATCAAGTCCCACATCGGGCTCCCTGCATGGAGCTTGCTTTTCCCTCTGCCTGTGTCTCTGCCTCTCTCTCTCTCTCTGTCTCTCATGAATAAATAAATAAAATCATTAAAAAATATATATATATACAGTGTTATATTAGTTTCAAGTGTACAATATAGTGATTCAACACTTCCATATATCACCCAGTGCTCATCATACATGCAGTCCTCAATCCCCGTCCACACTATTCCACCCATCCCTTCACCCACCTCCCCTCTGGTAACCATCAGTTTGCTCTCTATAATTAATCTCTCTTTTATCTCTCTCTCTCTTATTTTTTCCCTTTGCTTGTTTGTTTTATTTCTTAAATTCCACATGAGCATATTCATATAGTATTTATGTTGCCCTGGCTCCATCCATATCATTGCAAATGGCAAGATTTCATTCTTTTTTATGGATGAATAATATTCCATCATGTATATACCACATCTTCTTTGACCATTCATCAATCAAATGACATTTGGGCTGCTTCTATATCTTGGTAATTGTGAATAATGCTGTATGTATCCCTTTGAATTAGTGTTTTTGTATTTTTGGGTAAATACCCAAGAGTGCAATTGCTAGATGACAGGGTAGTCCTATTTTTAACTTTTTAAGGTAACTCCACACTGTTTTCCACAGTGGCTGCATCAGTTTGCATTCCCATAAACAGTGTATCAGTGTTCCTTTTTCTCCACATCCCCACCAACACCTGTTACTGTCAATTTTAGCCATTGAGAAGGGTCACGTGATAGCTCACTGTAGTTTTGATTTGCATTTCTCTGATGATCAGTGATGTTATGTTGACCATCTTTTTGTTTGTCTGTTAGCCATCTGTATGTTTTCTTTGGAGAAATGTCAGTTCACGTCTTCTGCCCATTATTTAATTAGATTATTTGTTTTTTAGATATTTTTATAAGTTCTTTATATATTTTGCATACTAACCCTTTATCAGATATGTGATTAACAAGTACCTTCTCCCATTCTGTAGGTTGCCTTTTAGTTTTGTTGATTATTTCCTTCACTGTGCAGAAGATTTTTATTTTGATGTAGTCCCAGTAGTTAATTTTTCTTTTGTTTCCCTTGCCTCAGGAAACATATCAAGAAAGGCATTGTTATGGCTGATTTCAGGAAGTTACTGCCTGTGTTCTCTTCTAGGATTTTTATGCTGTCAAGTCTCACATTTAGGTCCTTAATCCATTTTGAATTTGTTTTTGTGTATGGAATAAGAAAGTGGTCCAGTTTCTTTCTTTTACCTGTAGCTGTCCGGTTTTCCCAACACTGTTGAAAAGACTGTCTTTTCCCATTGGGCATTTTTCCTGCCTGGTTAAAGATTAATTGACTATATAATTGTGGGTCCATTTCTGGGTTTTCTATTTTGTTCCATTGATCTATTTTTTGTGCCAGTACCAGACTGTTTCGATTACTACAGCTTTGTAATGCCAGTTGAAGTCTGGAATTGTGATGTCTCCAGTTTTGCTTTTCTTTTTCAAGATTGCTTTGGTAGGATGCCTGGGTGGCTCAACAGTTGACAGTCTGCCTTCAGCTCAGGGCATGATCCTGGGGTCCACATCGGGTTCCCTGTAAAGAGCCTGCTTCTCTCTCTGCCTATGTCTCTGCCTCTCTGTGTCTCTCATGAACAAATAAATAAGATCTTTAAAAAAAAAAAAGATTGCTTTAGCTATTCAGAGTCTTTCATGGTTCCATACAAATTTTAGGATTATTTTTTGCTAGCTAGAAAAAGGTATTGATATTTTGACAGGGATTGCATTAAATATGTAGATTGCTTTAGGTAGTATAGACATTTTAACAATGTTTGTTCTTCCAATCCATGAACGTGGAATGTCTTTCCATTTCTTTGCATCATCTTCAATTTCTTTCATCAATATTTGATAGTTTTCAGAGTACAGGTCTTTCACCTCTTTGGTTAGATTTATTCTTAGGTATATTATTATTTTGGGTGCAGTTGTAAATGGGATTGCTTTCTTAATTTCTGTTTCTGCTGCTTCATTATTAGTGTATAGACATGAAACAGATTTCTGTACATTGATTTTGTATCTTACACTTTACTGAATTTATTTGTTCATTTAGCAGTTTTTTGGTGAAGACTTACAGGTTTTCTATGTATAGTATTATGTCATCTGCAAATAGTGAAAGTTTTACTTTTTCATTACTGACTTGAATGCCTTTTAATTCTTTTTGTTGTCTGATTGCTATTCCTAGGACTTGCAGTACTATGTTGAATAAAAGTAATGAGAGTGGACATCTTGTCTTATTCCTGACCATAGAGGAAAAGCCCTTAGGTTTTCCCCATTGGGGATGATATTAGCTGTGGATTTTTCATATATGGCCTTTATTATGTTGAAATATGTTCCCTCTAGTTCTACTTTTTGAGGGTTTTCATCATGAATCAATACTGTTCTTTGTCAAGTGCTTTTTCTGCATCTATTGAAATTATATGGTTCTTATCCTTTCTCTTATTGATGTGATATATCACACTTATTGATTTCTGAATATTAAACTACACTTGCAACCTAGGAATAAATCCCACTTGTCTGTGGCGAATGATTTTTTTTAACATATTGCTAGTATTTTGTTGAGATTTTTGCATCTATGTTCATCAGGAATATTAGCCAATATCTCTCTTTTTTAGTTATATCTTTATCTGGCTTTGGTATCAGGGTAATGCTGACCTTATAGAATGATTTTGGAACTTTTCCTTCCTTTCCTATTTTTTGTAATAGTTTAAGATGAAGAGGTATTAATTTTTCTTTAAATGTTTGGTGGAATTTGCCTTTAAAGCCATCTGGTCCTGGACTTTTATTTTTTGGGAGTTTTTTGATTACTGACTCAATTTCTTTGCTGGTTATTGGTGTGCTCAAATTTTCTGTTTATTTATGTTCCAGTTTTGGTAGTTTTTTTTTTTAAAGATTTTATTTATTTATTTATTTGGGAGAGAAAGCACATAAGTTGGGGAAGGAGCAGAAGGAGAAGTAGAAGCAGACTCCCGGCTGAGCAGGGAGCCTGATGCAGAGCATGATCCCAGAACCCTGGGGTCATTATCGGAGCTGAAGGAAGACACTTAACTAAGCCACACAGGTGCCCTTAGTTTCGGTAGTTTGGGTTTCTGGGAATTTATCCATTTCTTCTAGGTTATCCAATTTTGTTGGCATATAGTTTTTCATATTTTCTCATGATTTTATTTCTGCAATGGTGGTTACTTCTCTCATTTGTGATTTTATTTATTTCAGTCTTTTCTCTTTTTTTCTTCAGAAGTCTGGCTAGACATTTATCAATTTTATTGATTTTTTTTTCAAAGAACCAGCTTCTGGTTTCATTGATCTGTTCTATGATTGGTTTTTTGGTTTTCATTGTTTTTTAGTTTCTTTATCATTTATTTTTGCTTTGATCTTTAGTATTTCCTTTCCTCTGCTGATTTTAGGTTTTGTTTGTTTTTCTTTTTCTTATTCTTTTAGGTGCAAGATTAAGTTGTTTATTCTAGATTTTTCTTACTTCCTAAAATAGGTCTGCATTGCTATATACTCTCTTCTTAGAACCACTTTTGCTGCATCTCAGAGGTTTTGGACAATTGCGTTTCCATATTCATTTATTTCCATGTAATTTTTTATTTCTTCTTTGATTTCCTGGTTGACCTACTCATTGTTTAGTATCACATTATTTAACCTGCATGTATTTGTGGTCTTTCCAGACTTTTTTCTTGTGGATGACTTCTAGTTTCATAGAATTATGGTCAGAAAATATCTATGGTATGATTTTGATCTTGAATTTGTTGAGGTTTGCTTTGTAGGCTAATATGTGACCCATTCTGGACAATGTTCCATGTGCACTTGGAAAGAATATGCATTCTGCTGTTTTAGGATGCAATGTTTTGAATATATCTGTTAAATCCATCCATTCCAGTGTGTCATTCAGAGGCATTATCTCCTTGTTGATGTTCTGTTTAGGTGATCTGTCCATTGATGTAAGTGGGCTGTTAAAGTCCCCTACTACTATTGTATTATCAATTAGTTCCTTTATGTTTCTAATTAATTGTTTTAAATACTGGTGTATTGCCATGTTGGGCCCATAATTATTTACAATTACTATATCTCCTAGTTGGATTTTCCCTTTATGATGATATAGTGCCCTTCCTTGTCTTCTGTTACAGTCTTTGTTTTAAAGTCTAGTTTGTTCAATATGAATTTTGCTATTCTGGCTTTCTTTTGACATCCATTTGCTTGAGAGATATTTCACCATCCCCTCACTTCCAAAATGCATATTTCTTTAAGTCTAAAATGGGTCTTTGTAGGCAACATAAAGATAGATAATTTTTAAAGTTCATTCTGTCACTCTATGTGTTTTGATTGAAGCATTTAGACCATTTATTTACATTCAAAGTAACTATTGAGGGATGTCTGGGTGGCTCCATGGTTGAGTGTCTGCCTTTGGCTCAGGTCGTGATCCCAGGGTCCTAGGATCAAGTCCCTCATTGGGCTCCCCGTAGGTAGCCTGCTTCTCCCTCTACCTATGTCTCTGCCTCTCTCTCTGTGTCTCTCATGAATAAATAAAAAAGTAACTATCAAAAGATATGTATTTATTACCATTTTATTATTTATTGTGTGATCATTTCTGAAGATTTTCTGTGATTTTTTTAGTCTTTCATATTTTGTGATTTTCTTTAGTGCTATATTTGGATTTCTTTCTCTTTATTATTTGCATATTTATTACTGGATTTTGATATATGGTTACCATCGGTTTTATATATAATCTCTTCTGTATATAGCAGTCTATATTAAGCTGATGGTCATTTAAGTTAGAACCCATTCTTTTCTCCTCCTCTCCGCATGTTATTATATTTTATATCCTTTTTTTTGTGTGAGTTCCTTGAATATTTTTTTATATTAATATTCACTTTTTACTGCTTTTGTGTTTCCTACTTCTATACTGTCACTTTTGGTCTCTCCTTTCTATTCAGTGTCATTTTTCATATTTCTTACACAGCTAGTATAATGCTCATGAACTCCTTTCATTTTTGTTTGTCTGGGAAACTTTTTACCTCTCCTTCTATTCTGAATGATAGCCTGCTGGATAGAGTATTCTTGGTTGCAGATTTTTCCCATTCAGCATATTAAATGTATCATGCCACTCTCTCTAGTTTGCAAAATTTCTGTTGAAAAATCTCCTGCTACTCTTATAGGTATCCTCTTCTAAGTTACTGACATGTTTTGTCTTTCTGCTTTTAAGATTTTTTCTTTATCACTATATTTTGCAAATTTAATTATAATATTTCTTGGTGGGTCTGTTTTTGTTGATTTTAGTGAGAGTTCTCTGTGTGTGTTCTTTGTTTCCTTCCCTGGATTAAGAAAGTTTTTGGCTAAATTTTCTGCCCACTTTTTTTCTTTTCTTCTCAAACTCCTAGAATATGAATGTTATTTATTACATTTGGTGGAGTCATTGAGTTCCCTAAGTCTATTCTCATTTTATATAATTCTTTTCTGTCTCTTTTGTTTCACTTGATTACTTACCTTTACTCTGTATTCTAGGTCACTAATTTGTTCCTTTGCTTTTCCCATCGTGCTGTTTATTTCCATCAACGTGTTTCTCAATTTATTTATTGAGCCCTTTATGTCTGCTATGTTATTTCTTATCTCTATATTAAGGGTCTTACTCATGTCTTCTACTCTTTTCTCAAGTCCAGTGAGCATCCTTATGATCATTGCTTTAAATTCTCTATTAAGCATGTTACTTGCATCTGTTTTGCTTAGATCTCTGGCTGTGGCCTTGTGGCCTGTTCTTTCATTTGGATAAATTTCTCTGTCTCAGGGCACCTGAGTGTCTCAGTGGTTGACCATCTGCCTTTGGCTCGGGTCATGATCCTGAGATCCTGAGATTGAGTCCTGCATCAGGTTCCCTGCACGAAACCTGCTTCTCTCCTCTGCCTATATCTCTGCCTCTCTCTGCGTGTCTCTCATGAATAAATAAATAAACTCTTTTTAAAAAAATTACCTGTCTCATTTTGTCTGCCTCTCTGTGTCTGTTTCTATGTCTTAAGAAAGTCAGCTGTGTCTTCTGCTCTTGAAAGTAGTGATTTTATGAAGAAGTCCTGGGGTGCCCTAGAGTGCAACGTCCCCTGTTCACCAGAACCTAGCACTTCAGGAAAGTATCCTATCTGTGTTACTTACTCCCTGGTGTTATGTGTGAGTCACTTCTTTTTGGTTCAGATATCTGCACTGACTCTGCCTGTTGTGAGCTATGCTTGTTCTCTGCGGTGTTAATGGGACCCAGGCAGGCTAACTCTGAGGGTCTGTACCCGCTGGGGAACTTGGTCACAGGGCAGGAGTATTAGTGAGCTTTGTGCTGGGCCACTCATACTATGTTAGATCACCTGAAGTACTCTGGCAGCTGGGGGCTGTGTGCCAGGGCTGCCAAAGGTTGGGCATGGTATGTGACAATGGCTGGATGCAGTGGCACCCAGCATACTTATTAATGGACTTTTGAGTTTTTTCCACATCTTGTCTGTTGTGAATAATGAATGAATACTATTGTGCAAATATTTCTTCAGGATCCTGTTTTTGGTTTTTTGGGTATATAGCCACAAGTGAGATTACTGAATTATACAGTAGTTTTATTTTTTGAGGAAACTACATATTGTTTTCCATAGTGGCTACACCATTTTATAAGCCTACCAACAGTGCACCAAGATTCCAGTTTCTCTACATCCACATCAAAACCTCTCTTTTTGGGGGGGTGGGGTGTCTGTGTGGCACAGTCAATTAACCAACTCTTGGTTTTGGCTCAGGTCATGATCTCAGGGTTATGAAATCTAGCCCTGTGTCAGGCTCCATGCACTTTTCTACTTTTTAGTAGAAAAAAAAAAGTTAAAAGGAAAGTACAGAGATCTCCCATATACCCACTGCCTCTTCACATGTATCACCTCCCCCATTATCAATATCTCACACCAGAAAGTACATTTATTGTACTTGATAAACCTATATTGACTATAGTTACCCAAAGTCCATAGTTTATCTTGGGGTTCACTCTTGGTGTTATATATTGTATGAGTTTAGACAAATATATGTTATGTATCCATCATTATAGTACCCTGGAACTCCAATTACTCCATAATTGTGTAAGCCAATTTCTTTATGTGTGTGTATAGATACATATATAGATATATAACCACATCCTATTTTGTATACACACATCATACTGATTCTGTGTTTCTGGAAAACCCTGATTAATACATCACCTCTGTTACACAAAATGTCCAAAATTATAGAAAGCAATAGTTGAAAATAACCAATAACTACAGAATTTATAACATGCTTTTGTTGGGAAAGGATATCTATACATTAAACCTCCAGAGTCCCAATATTGTTCTGTTTTTTAAAAAAAATGTATTTTTAAAATGATTTTATGTATTTACTTGAGGGAGAAAGAGAGAGTGAGAGAGAGAGCAAGCACAAGTGGAGGGTGAGGGGGAGAGCAGAGGGAGAGGGGATGCAGACTCACTGCTGAGTGGGGATCCCAACACGAGGCTTGATCCCAGGACCCTGAGATCATGACCTGAGCCAAAGGCAGACACTTGACCAACTGAACCAGCCAGGTGTCCCAGTAGTGTTTTATTTCTTGACAAGAGTTATAGATACAGGAGCATTTACTTAATTTTTTAAATATGCAAAATAAGTTTTAAGTCATTTCCTCTTTGTTGTTTCAAGGAAAAAAACTTTTAAAAATAAGCAAAAAATTATTTAATAAACTAACAATAAATCAAAATGCCCTTAATTCACACTCCCCTGTTACAGAAAATTAAATTTGGTATGGTTTCCACTGACTGTAATTTTGAAGTGATTGGAAATTTCTCTGCAAATATGAAATTGTTGCTGGAGGTTCAGAATTTGGACATTTTAAAATACACCCCTACATTGTCCCCAAACCAAGATTATAATCAAAAGCCATAGACAACATGAAGCTAATCTTACTAGTCAGTGGGAAAAAACCCAACATGCTCTACCTAATGTATCTGAACAAAACTCTTTTTTTAAATAATAGAACAACAATATCAGTTAATGTGTCTGGAGGAATTTGAAATTCAGAGTAGACAAACCCAGAAGCTAGTGTATGTTTAAAAGCAAATATAAACATTCAGCACATTCTTAGTTCACACTAAATATGAAGTTTCCAAAAGATGAAAATATCCTAGAGTACTACTCTTGTTAATCCTTAAGAGAGCTTTGAGTACCTCAAAAGTTGCTTCTAGCTATATGGTATTGTTCCTTAGAAGTACTTAACTAAATATATATATATATATATATATATATATATATATATATAATACTGCTCTCAGACCAGGGTTTTGACCTCATGAACAAGTTCCTGACCTACTTCTCTGGGCGGAGAGTCAGTGCAGAGGGTGGCCTCAAGCATGAGTACTTCCGAGAGATGCCCCTCCCCATCGACCCGTCGGTCTTCCCCACGTGGCCTGCCAAGAGTGAGCAGCAAAGGGTGAAGCGTGGCACGAGCCCGTGGCCGCTGGATGGAGGCCTGGGCTACAGCCAGCTGGGCGACGACAACCTGAAGGAGATGGATTTCCACCTCACGACTACAAACCAGGGGGCCTCAGCCGTAGGCCCTGGCTTCAGCCTCAAGTTCTGAGGTTCTGCACGGAGCCCACCCCAGCTCCACGGGGGGCTGCTCAGGATCACTCGGCGGGGGTCGGTGCTGGAGGCAGCATGCAGGTCCAGACCCAAGCCCTGCTTTGTGTGTACTCAGCTGCCACAGGCCAGGATGGCTCTGGATCTCCACCTCACGTCTCAGACTGCCTGTTCTGTCTGCTTTTCCACGTTTCATTTTTATTTTATCTTGGCTTGTAAATTTGTAGAATTAAATCACATTTTCCTTGTTGTGGGGGAAAAAATATATATATATAGCATTCATCTTAGAAAACCACAGAAGGATCAGATTTATCTACATTACATTTACTATGCTGTTGCCAACTTGAGTGCATTCCAAATGGTTTTACTCTGGATCTGATTCATTTTTCTGCTGGTCTCCTCTATGTCATGCGGGTTCCTATCTCTTTCAAAAACAAAGATATTTAGAAGAGGCATGCTTAAAAATACTTTAATAAATACTAGAATCTGAACAAACATGCCCAGATGCGCCCTTCCCAAATACCATAATATGCATTGAAAGATTTTAAAAGCATAATTTTCATTTGAATGGCAATGTCTTGTTAATGAAATGAGCATAAGAAGGTTTATTATTCATATCAAAGTTTTAGGATCCCATAACAAGGCTGACAATATGTTACTGCCATATAAGAAAACAGTAAATATAATTAAGAGTTTTACATGCTCAGTTTTAATATCGGATTTACACATTTTAAAATATATTGCCCATCAGCATAATATTTCATGTTTTTATGATAAAGATTCAGCATTATTTTAGCTTTAAAGTTAGAGTAGAGGGGGACCTGGGTGGCTAAGTTGGTTGAGCATCTACCTTAGGCTCAGGTCATTTGTCTCAGGGTCCTGGGATAGAGTCAGGTGTCCAGCTCCCTGCTCAGTGGTGAGTCTGCTTCTTCCTCTCTCTCTGCTCTTCCCCACCTGCTAGTACACATGCTCTCTCTCTCCCCCTCTCTCTCAATGAAATAAATGAAATCTTTGGGGGATGGGGTAACTAGGTGATGGACATTAAGGAGGGCTTATGATATAATGAGCACTGGATGTTATATAAGATTGATGAATCATTGAACTCTACTTCTGAAGCCAATAATACTCTATATGTTAATTGAACTTAAATTAAAAAAAATAAATCAACAAATTAAATTAATTTTTAAAATAATATCTTTTTTAAAAATTAAAATAAATTTAGAGTAGAATGCTTAATTATCATATTAACAAATGAGGTATAAATTATAATTTAATTATCATTCAACCTCCTTATTAACTTAACATATTTAAATGTGTGTGCAAGAACCCATTTATATGTGTTTTAAAGTCTGAAAAAATTATATAATCTAGTACTTTAAACCCAGCATATATCAAAATAAACAAGATTATGTCCAATTGTTTTTAAGAAAAGCTCAAGAATTCTGCTAAAACATATCTTGCTCATAACTAGAAAAGCACTAATTAATATTAGTTTAGAGTGGGTAAATAAATCAGACGCGATGCAGGAGTTTGTGTGCCAATAAATTCATAGAGGAGACATTTCGGTGACAGCTTTGCTGTAAATGTCATTGAAGCTTTTGAACACCAGCCAGTCCCAAATGTGCAGGACCACTGCTCCTGATGCTATTAAAATATAATAACAATGTTTTTTGGAAACACCATCATGTTTTATATGGAGAAAAGGCAATATTCAGAAGAATTAGCTTCCATAATGAATCCTACAATGTAAAAGGGGAACTACAGATAAATAGCACAGGATCCTGGAGAATCCCAACTCTGTCAGGCATTAACCTTTTGGTTACTAGTTCTTGAATAGGTTATGAGGTCTAGAGAGCATGGGTAGACCGCCCAGACATCAGGCATGGGCAGTGAAGACAGTGGCCAGTTATCATCTAGTGAAGAAGTAGCTCAAGACTTTATCCAATCACAAACATATGCCAACTGTGTGCCAGTAGAACACCAAACAGCCTTGAGTTTAGTTCAAACTCATCTACCAAATATACTCTGTAGCATTCTTACTGTGCATTTTGAATTGGCCTCTCATTTAGGACATAATATGTAGATTAACATTCACTAAATCAAAGTTTTGCTATATAAGTAATGGATTTGTACAACTTAAAAATAATTTTATACAAGTTTCTTAGTAAGCTGATGATGTATTATCATTAAAAACATGGTTGATAAAGCTGGTTCCCATGGTGTTGCAGATCACAATACCAAAAGCACTACACATGTAAACCAAATTTAACAATTAAATAGATGGAGGATGATGGATACAGCTCCCTCACTGTTGGATTGGGAAGTTACAGAAAAATAATGGGGAAAAGTTAAAATGATCCATGTGGTATTGAATTAGAATTGGAGATAGCAGAAAGAACTCATGTTTTAGTTTAATATAGATATGGATGAATACATATAGAAATATTTATAGGGGGATGCCTGGGTGGCTCAGTGATTGAGCATCTCTTTGGCTCAGGGTGTGATCCCAGGGTCGCAGGATCAAGTCCTGCATTGGGCTCCCCACAGGGAGCCTGCTTCTCCCTCTGCCTATGTCTCTGCCCCTCTCTCTGTGTCTCTCATGAATAAATAAATACAATCTTTAAAAAAAGAGAAATATTTGTAGGTATGTGTATGGGTAGGAGTTAGTATACCCACATGTATTTCCTTGCTCTGTCAGCTGAGATGGCCTAGAAGTATTGACACTTGGCATGCATTCTCCAATACATAATACCATATTCCAATGAAAGGAACCAGAATTAAAGAAATGGCCAATTCCAAGGTTGGGACAGGAATATACATAATGGCTGTGAAGCATCTCATACTGAGAGTATGAATATTCTCTCTCTCTTTTTAAAAAATTAATTATTTATTTGAGAGAGCATGAACAAGGGGGCAGGGCAAAGGGAGAGGGAGAAGCAGGCTCTCCGCTGAGCAGAAAGCCCAACCCAGGGCTAGATCCCAGGACCCCAGGATCATGACTTCAGCTGAAGGAAGACGTTTAACCACCCAGGTGCCCCAAAAGTATGAGTAGTCTCAAAAATAACCACAAAGATAAGGAAGTGTCAAAGGGACAAAGAAGCCAACAGAACAAGTTCTCAATAGCCAAAACTAGAACAATTTGAGCAACAAGATACATAAAATAGTATAAGATTGTAATCTAGTGTTTAAAATTATTATCTAAGAATCCATAATAATATAAATAAATGATTGAATAAATAAAAATAAATGGAAGAAAGCAGACAAATCTCCTTTGAAGAACAATTCCAAGTAATTTATGTATGTGAACACTCAGGCTCCTCAAAGAGGTGGAATGTAACTTCCAACTCCTTAAATGGAGAAACAGCATAATGATTTCATTCCAAAGGGTGCAGTATAGTTAGGAGGAAGAAAGTGTAATTTACGTGGAGAAATCTGACGGTTAATCTCAGGTAGGTGACCAAGGTTTACATTAATGGTGATAAGTCCTGGTGATAGCAAGTTCCCTTGACATGATGTGATGAGAATGGTATTTTACCTCACTGTTTTTTTTGCCTCCAAGCCTATCTAAGTCAAGTCTAATCGTGAGAAACACCTCTGACAAAACCAAAATGAGGAACACTCTATAAAATACCTGACAAATACTCAAACACAAGTTGAGTCTGAGAAACTGTCACAGCCAAGTGGAACCTAAGAAGACAGGATAACTAGATGTGATGTGTTGTGCTAGATAGGCTCCTCGATGAGTAAACCATTAGGGCAAATCTAAGGAAATGTGATAAAAGTGTAAACTTTAATAATAATGTATCAATATACATTTATTAGTTGTGACAAAGGTGCCATACTAAGGTAAAATGCTAACAAGAAGGGAAACTAGGTGTGAGTGATATAGAAACTGTACTATTTCCAAAGCTTTTCTGTAAATCTAAAACTGTTATTAAAAAAAATTTTTTAAGTAAAGTTAGAAGAAGGCAAAATATTACACTAGGTATAATAACACTTGATCTCAAATCTAGCTTCTTTCATCTAAGACCTGGTTGAAAATACAAAAACTAAGTAGCCTAGTAATGTTTCTGTTTCTCTGCTGTCATTTGGAGACTACATACTGTATGATGTGGAGCTATTAGTAGGATAAAGTTAATATTTGTTTTTGTACTTCATTAGGTTATATATAAAGAGAATTATTAGTAGGAGAAACCAAATCTGCTCTAATGTCAGAAAGATATGTTTCTACCCTAAAAATTCCCACATCATTGCTAGCACTAATGTCATTTCCTGCCAAAGCGTTTACCAGTGTTTAATATAATCGTTCTTGATGGCATTTTTTCCCCTTATTCAGTCTTTCTAGATCCCATGCTCCACAAACTTTCCTGAGCACCTGAGTCACCTGGGAATGTTTTAAAAATACAAATGCTGCTGATTCTTTAGATCTGGAGAGGGACCTAAAATTCTGCCTTAAAAACAAGCTCTAAGTCTGTCCTCAACTATCAACCTTAGCATGGAAATTTTCACGTCCCACCAAAGACTTACTTAACCAGGAGCTCTGGCTCAGAATCTATTTTAATAAGTCTTCCAGGTGAGTCATATGCAGGGTAAAGTTTGAAAATCAGTGTTCTAGAGCAAGAGTTCTCAACTTTGGCATCCCATTAGAATTGCCTGGGGAGCATTTAATACTTTCAAAGGCCCCATCACCCTTCAAATAGATAATATCAATTTTGGGGTGGCAAGAACACATGTGCAGTTTCTAAAACTCTCCAGGTGATTCCAGTGCCCAGCCAAAGTTGAAAACAACAGCTCTAGAGAGGACAAGGCACTTCTTATGCCTTCTCCAGGTGCACCACTCCTCCCAAATGGCCATGTGTTCACCAATCTGAAAGCTCTCTGAATCCTGTCCTTTTAGTTTTTTATAAAGGCTTCATGGCATAGGCACAATTGAATAAATCATTGGCCATTGCTCATGAATTCAACCTCCAGTCCCTCTCCCGTTCTCTAAAGTCAATATGTAGAAATGAAAAATCCAACTCTCTATTTGTGATTGGTTCCACTGGCAACCAGCCAAAGGTGCAATCTCAAAGTCACTATTAACATAACAAAAGATACCATTGTCATTCTTATCACTTAGGAAATTCCAAGGGTTTTGGGAGCTCTGGGCCAGAAACTGGATGTAGATCAAGTGTGTGTGTGTGTGTGTGTGTGTGTGTGATACTATAAATAACAATATCATAGGATCTCTGAACTGCACAATGCAATCCAATAAATACATTAACCACATATGAGGATGTGCAGCGAAATTTAGAAAAAATAGCTTGCAAACTGAAGCTTGTGAAAGAATATGTAGATTAGAACAAGAGAAACTGGAACTGAGTAGGAAGTTACCAGAATGTACAGACTCTACATTCCTTTCATTGTTCACTTAATGCTATAGAAACTCAAAACCAGAAAAAGAAATTAAAAAATTAAATGAAAAAATGTATATATTTGAAGAATAAATAGCTGATTCAAATAGTCTCAAGAAACTTGAGAATACAGTGACAATTTACCAAGAACGTGAAGATCCACACTTATATTGAAAGGACTAGAAAACCAGGACTGTGGAGTGCCTAGCTGACTCAGTACAGAGAGCATCCAACTTTTGATCTCTTGGTCATTGAGTTCAAGCCCTATGTTTGATGTGGAGATTACTTAAAATAGTAATAGTAGTAGTAGTAGTAGTAGTAGTAAAATCTTTAAAAAAAAAAAAAAACAGAACTGAATCACGAGCCAGGAAAAGTAAGATTTTCATAAACAACTGGTTGAACCTACAGATAGCCCCAAATCCCAGCCAAAAAAATAAAAAATAAAAACCACAAAGATACCTCTCAGTAGTAAAAGCTGGCCCTGCAGGAATTCTCAAAAATAAAAGAATAAATACCTGGCTTATAGAAGCTACTTTCCAGAAGAAGAAGGGGTGGAAATAGACTTGCAAAAAAGTGACTCCATGAAACAGGAAATCTCTGACTCCAAGATGTTCAGGAAAGAACTCGTTTAGTGCGCAGATACTTTGCCAAGGCTTGAAAGGAACAGAGGCCTTATCAACGCAGACAGAACTTCTTCAAGACAAATAGGAAGTGAGCTTGAAGTCCTCATGATGAAGCAAGGAGGTTAAGATCCAGGTGTCACTTTAGGACATCAGCAAGAGATTTTAAAAATAAAATCTGAACTTGAAAAGAAAGTCTTGTTTTATGAAGAGCAATATGTTGGATGTGAAGCCTCCAGTGTCTTAGAAGCAAAAAAGAAAAATGCAAAATATGAGGTGTGTGATTCAACAGCTTATCCTGCAGAAAGAAATATTAAAGTTAGAAGAGAAATTATAAAAGTCAAAACAAGACTATCATGATAAAATGGAAAAGGCAGAAGACATGGTAAAAGGTACATATTTGAAAAAGAAAGTGCAATGAGGTGTGAAGAAAACAAGAAATTAATGGGTGAAAATGAAAGGCTTTGATCTATTGTGGATAATCTAACAGCTCAAAATAAACTATGTGAAAGTGAGCTTAAGGATTTGGCGCTAAGAGAAGGTTGCCTGGAGGCAAGCTTAGATTGCAGAATCATGCATTGGATCAACAATAAGAAATGTCCAGGAGTATTTTCAAGCTCTTGTTTCTAAGATGATCAAAAAGTGCAAGACAGAAAAGTTCTAGTCTGAGATCAAGAACGCTGCTGGATCCGCTTTGTAAAGGTTAGGATAGTTAGAAGCTGGGCATGTCTGCAGGGTTTGCCATCTGCTCTTGTGGCAGGCAACCAGGCCAGGCAACTTGTGCAAAATTAACTGAGAAAAGTCAAAGATACAAATCTCTTTTATGGAAATAAGCTAAGGGATTTTGAAACAACAAGTAGAGATTAGCTGACATGGAGAAGAATTTAGAATACATGCAGAGCTCAAAATTCTAGATTTTCAAGATTTTCCAAGTATAGAACTAGTTCAGCTTGTAAGAAACATAAACTCCAAATCCAGAAGTGTCCTGAGAAGAACAAGGCAGGTCTCAGCTGCAGCAAAGACCAACTGCTGTGCCATTGACACCACACAGGTTCTCTTGCTAGCTGGATCAGTCAAAAGCTCATTGATTTGACATCACGTCATTTTCCAATCTTACCCACTATGGTCATTGCACCTCACTATGGTTGGACTAATGCAACAAGGCTATGGCTTGGAGATTTGCTCATTCACATGCCATCCATTCTGCAAAGAGAGTGCTCCCAAGGTCTGTCCAACCTCTGTGAGTTAGGGACACATAGGGCTAGGCAGGGAGAGACAAGGAAAAGGCCCAGAGTCAGGCTCCCACAAATCTCCAGGCTCCCATAAAACTCAAGGACCCTGAGAGGCCCCAAGGTCAGGCTCCCATAAATCCCAAGGACACTGAGATGCAACAAAAACAGAGATAAGGAAGTAAATCTGGCCCCCTGGCTCCAAAATGCTAGGGAGTATCTTCCTTTGATGGCTATCAAGTAATCACTGAGACTCAAAACAAATCATATATCATTCACTCAAGATGGCACAAAAAATCTCAAGTCCATCAACTCCCTAGTCAGGTTTTCTATAAAAGGCCAGCCAAAAAAGCCCTCAGTGGTAACCCTGCTGGGACCCCTCTCACTTCTGAGAGCTTTCTCTGTTTCTCTGCTTAATAAACTTCTATTGCTTTACTCATTCTCCTTTGTCTGCGAGATTCATTCTTTGACTCCGTGAGAAAAGAACCAAGCTCTCCTG
Source organism: Vulpes vulpes (assembly GCF_048418805.1). Taxonomy (NCBI): domain Eukaryota; kingdom Metazoa; phylum Chordata; class Mammalia; order Carnivora; family Canidae; genus Vulpes; species Vulpes vulpes. Next base: position 30,648,893 of record NC_132796.1, on the reverse strand, counting down.
CACCATATGCATTCCCAGACACCTCTTGAAGTGGACATTCAGAAAGTTATAAGAACACTCTACAAAGTACACATCAAGGTCCAAAACATACCAGTGGAGAGAGAATGGCAAATGCTCATGTATTGGTACACGATTTTTGTATTATTTGCCCGAAGGCAAATCTATCCAGCCTGACTTTGTTGTGAACCAATCTTATACCTTAGAGATCAAGATTTTCTGATGAGCTCTGTCCTAGCTTTAGTTGTTATATGTGCTCTGAGCTGAGATATTCCTTGTATATTCAGGATGGCAGTTTCTGTCTTAGGTACAACTTAAAGACCAGTTCCCTATCCACTCTAACAGAAAATGAGAAAGCAAAGAGGAAATTGGCTAGGGTTCTAGAAAAACTTCAATCTATCCTACATAAAAATAGACTGAAAAATAAAATTGTGCATATTCTACAAAAAGCCTATGACAATATATTACCTTTTACTAAAGTAATTCTGACAGTCATTATCAAAAATCATCTAAGATTGCAGTTGGTTTAAAAGACTATATTTAATAGAGATTACCTATGATGTGATCATTAAGCTACTATTTGTGAGAGAGTGTACCATATTGAACTTGTTCCCAAAGAGAAAATTAAAGTGCTTCTGTTATTGGAATAGTTGGGTTGCTGGGACTATGCTCCATTTTTTTTTCATATTCTTCCTTTCAGAGAGTAGAAGGGGGCTTTGACATCAAGCTCCCGGAAATATAAGGCTGCCTACTCATTGTGTTCTTCAACCTGTCTATAGCAGTGAAATGCCTGATCTTTTGTTATGAAATCCATAGAAGTAAAATTTCTCACAGAAAGTTCAATGAAACTATGGTTCCAGGAAATGTACAATGGAGGGCAATGTTCAAAATAAACCACTGTGTTGCCTGTTCTGGGTTCTTGTTGAGCATCCATGAAGATGAGCAATCTCTAAGCCTAGTACATTCCAGTTACTCCTAAGTTAGATTCTTAGCACTGTAATCTTTTTTTTAAATTTATTTTTTATTGGTGTTCAATTTGCCAACATATAGAATAACACCCAGTGCTCATCCCATCAAGTGCCCCCCCAGTGCCCATCACCCAGTCACCCCCACCCCCCGCCCACCTCCCCTTCCACCACCCCTAGTTCGTTTCCCAGAGTTAGGAGTCTCTCATGTTCTGTCTCCCTTTCTGATATTTCCCACTCATCTTTTCTCCTTTCCCCTTTATTCCCTTTCACTATCCTTTATATTCCCCAAATAAATGAGACCATACAATGTTTGTCCTTCTCCGATTGACTTATTTCACTCAGCATAATACTCTCCAGTTCCATCCATGCCGAAGCAAATGGTGGGTATTTGTCGTTTCTAATGGCTGAGGAATATTCCATCGTATACATAGACCACATCTTCTTTATTTATTCGTCTTTCGATGGACACTGAGGCTCCTTCCACAGTTTGGCTATTGTGGACATTTAGCACTGTAATCTTTTGATGCCCTTTGTTCTTCAGAGCTCCGTAAGGATGAATATGTGCTTTGCTTCAGCCATATGAGATTACACATGGACTTGCAGCAAAAGTCATGCATGCAGGAACTAAGATGTCCTGCAACCTATAGTTACAGTTCTCCCCATATCACAGTATACAGTGAGTATGGTTTTAATATACCACAATGATGATAAGACTATGGAATAAATCCAAATTAGTGGGCTGAGAAGAATAAGACCACTAAACTCTTAATGTATCCTCAACCTTCTCAACTGTGAGCTTCCCTGCTTAATCTACTTTAAGTTCCCTGGAACGGTCCTAAAGGTGCCAGACACTTGCAAATGTGATTCGTCTTTAAGATTCCAGAACAACAGGGATTATAACAAGAGTGAACAGTGTTTGAATGATGTCTCAGAGACCCAGAATGAGGGGCAGCTGAGTGGCTCAGTTGGTTGAATGTCTGACTCCTGATTTTGGCTCATATCATGATCTCAGGGTTGTGGGATTGAGCCCCATATTGGACTCTGCACTTGGCAGGGAGTCTTCTTGAATTCTCCATCTCCCTCTGCCCCTCCCCCTACTCTTTTTTTCTCTCTCTAAAATAAATAAGTAAATGAATAAATAAATAAATAAATAAATAAATAAATAAATAAATCTAAAAAAAGAGACAGAGGGCTCAAAATGAGCTTCCAAATTATATTAACCCAAGCAATTTCAGCTATGTGACTCACACAGGGCCTGACTATTGAAGAGGGGACACCAGGACAGGTCAACATTCAAGGTCCATGTTTTCAATGATGGCTGTGCTTCCTGACAGTAACTTGCAACAGAGCAGGAGCCTTCCCAGTTTCCCACAGCATCCTCAGTGCCTAGAATAGAGCAGGCACTTGGAAAATACTGGGTGAATGAATGAATTGTAGGACTATTGGCCAAGAATCCTGCAGGCATGCTGGGATTCAGCCTAGAGTCTGTATTTCCCATATCTTCTGGTTGGGAGATCCAGGCCCATTTCTTAACCTAACCTGTCCAAGCTCAGTTTTTTCACAGAAACATAGTGGAAATGTCAAACAGTATCTCACAGATGGGAGCTGCCAGCAGGTGCAAAATGCTTTCTATGGTGGCAGCATTGGGACAAGGGGGGCAAGGGGACATCACCAAATATACTCGGTCAGCATCCCTGACATTAAAAGGGTCTACAGGGATGCCTGGGTGGCTCAGTGGTTGAGTGTCTGCTTTCAGCTCAGGGTGTGATCCTGGGGTCCTGGGATCAAGTCCCACATCAGGCTGCCCGCAGGGAGCCTACTTCTCCCTCGGCCTGTGTCTCTGCCTCTCTCTCTGTGTCTCTCATGAATAATAAATAAAATCTTAAAAAAAAAAAGTAAAAACTAAAACCCTAAGCATGTGCCAGTTCCACAGAATCCCAGTAGAACAGGAAGGGGCAGGCAGTTGTCAGGTGTGGACCATTCTCAGGCAAAAAATTCATGGTATTCAAGAGTTTCTTTCAAATGAGACATAGATCATCTATAAGCAGAGTTGAGCATAAGCTTTACTAGATTTCTTAGTGTGTTCTGAATAGAAGATATACATGGCAGTCTTTTAAGGGCAAGTATAACATTGTCGTCTCATAGCTATGCAGAAGAATGGATTTTGCCTACCATTATGGAACAGAGTGACCTAAAACTCATTATCACAATAATAAGTAGTTTCTTTCTTTTTGTATTTATAAATCAATTCTACTTTTCCTTAGACAACAATATAATAATTTCACCTTAATTTAAAATTCAAAGCTATCTTAATATGTCACAGATTTCATTAGTGTTTAGCAAGTTTATACTTTAAGTTTCATGTCAAGTCAATTATATCTATCTTTAGTAATATCTTTTTAAAATTTTATTTATTTATTTTAGAGAGAAAGAGAGATTGAGATAGTGTGTGCGTGCATATGAGCAGTGTGGGGGGCAGACGGAGAGGGAGACAAGCAGACTCCTCGCTGAGCTGGGAGTCCCACATGGGGCTTGATCCCAGGACTCTGAGATCATGACCCTAGCCAAAAACAAGAGTCAGATGCTCAACTGGCAACCCAGAGCCCCTTTAGAAATATTTTAACTTCTCAAAATAACAGTTCATTAAAATTTGAGTTGTTCTATATAGTCAGCTATATTAATTCTTAGTTTTTTTTATAAACAATTCTATATAAATGACTCTCTCTTAACAGCATATATTCCATAATATTGTAAAAGCTACTTATCTGTGAGACCTCCAAAAAGAAAACTATTGCCATTTCATCTTTTGGCCAAGGGAATTGATCTTCAATAATGTTAAATGAATGGCTGAATAAGTGAATGGCTTGGACTGTCAATTAATTCTCTGAGTTTAAAACATACAAATCTTTCTCCATTTACTTCAAATGGGATTACAAAGTTGTTTGGGTGGCTCCGTAGGTTAAGCATCTGCCTTTCACTCAGGTCATGGTTCCAGTGTCCTCAGATTGAGCCCTGTATCATCAGGCTTTCTACTCACCAGGGAGACTGCTTCTCACTCTGCTGCTCTTCCTGTTTGTGCTCTCTCGTTCGCTCTCAAATAGTCTTAAAAAAATAGAGAAATAAAGTCCCAAAAAATTCACTTAAAATTTTCATAACACATTTATAGTTTCAGGTCTCACCTTCAGGTCCTTAACCCATTTTATGTTTATTTTTGTATATGGTGAGGGAATGGTTCAGTTTCTTTCTTTTGCATTTGCTGTTCAGTTGTAGAGACTGGTTTTTTTCCCCCCACTGGATATTCTTTCCTGCTTTGTTGAAGATTAGTTGAGCATATAATTGTGAGTACATTTCTGGGTTTTCTGTTCTATTCCATTGATCTATGTATCTATTTTTGTGTCAGTATCAGACTGTTTTTGATTACTATGGCCTTGTAATATAACATGAAGCCTGCAGTTGTGATGGCTCCAGTTTTGCTTTGCCTTTTTAAGATTGCTTTGGCTATTCTGGGTCTTTTGGTGTTCCATAAAAATTTTAGGATTGTCTGTTCTAGCTCTGTGAAAAATGCTGGTGGTATTTTGATAAGGATTACATTAAATATATAGATTGCTTTAGGCAGTGTAGACAATTTTAACAATATTTGTTCTTCCAATCCATGAGCATGGAATATCTTTCCCTTTGTTTGTGTCATCTTCAATTTCTTTCATTAGTGTTTGATAATTTTCAGAGTACAGGTCTTTCACCTCTTTGATTAAGTTTATTCTTAGGTATCTTATTGTTTTTGGTGCAATTGTAAATGAGATTGCTTCCTTAATTTCTTTTTCTGCTGCTTCATTATTGGTATATAAAAATGCAACAGATTTCTGTACATTGATTTTGTGTCCTAGGACTTTTGAATTTGTTTACCAGTTCTAGCAGGTTTTTGGTAGTCTTTAGGGATTTCTGTATATAGTATCATGCCATCTGCAAATAGTGAAAGTTTTACTTCTTCCTTCTTACTCATTTGGATGCCTTTTATTTCTTTTTGTTGTCTGATTACTGTGGTTAGGAATTCTAGTATTATGTTGAATAAAAGTGTTGAGAGTGGACATCTCTGTCTTATTCCTGACCATGGAAAAGCTCTTAGTATTTCCCCATTGAGGATGATACTAGCTGTGGGTTTTTCATATATGGCCTTCATTACGTTGAGGTATGTTCCCTCTACATCTACTTTGTTGAGAGTTTTTATCATGCATGGATGTTGTGCTTTGTCAAATGCTTTTTCTGCATCTATTGAAATAATCATATAGTTCTTATTCTGTCTTTTGTTAATGTGATGTATCATGTTGATTGAATAGATAAAGAAGATATAGATTATAGATAGATGATAGATAGATAGATAGATAGATAGATAGATAGATAATGGAATATTAGTCATAACAAAGAATGAAATCTTGCCATTTGCAAGGACATGGATGGAGCTAGAGAGTATTATGCTAAGCGAAATAAGTCTGTCAGAGAAAAAAACACCATATGATTCATTCATATGTGGAACTTAAGAAACAAAACAAATGAGCAAAGGGAAAAAAAAGAGAGGGAGAGAGAGAGAAGCAAACCAAGAAACAGACTTGTTAACTATAGATAACAAATTGATGCTTTCCAGAGGGGAGGTGGGTAGAGTGACAGGTGAAACAAATGATGGGAATTAAGGAGTGAACTTGTGATGAGCACTGACTGATATATGTAATCATTGAATCACTATATTACATACCTAAAATTAATATAACATAGTATGTTAACTAACTAGAATTTTAATAAAAACTTAAAAAAGAAAAAAATGTTAAAAGCACATTTAAAAAGCTTCAGGTAACAAGGATCAAGACAAAAATAAAAACAAAACAAGCAAAAACCACCTGAAGATGAGGGATCCCAAATTGGCAGCTGGTAAGCTGAGTTTGGCTCATATTTGTTTGGCTGGCTCAAGCATTGAAATTTTTGTTTGAGTATTCAGTCAGAGCATTTACTTTCTAATTTGCCATTTGTCCATAAATCACCTCTTTTGCTTATGCTAGATCTAATTCTAACATCTTTCTTGTCTATTTGGCCACTTAGCATTTGAATCTGTGATCCCACGTCTCTAGGAAAATCATGTGAACAGAGTACCCTGTAACTTAAAATTTGTAGCCCTCACTCTTTCATACTTAAAAATTATATTATGGTTAACATAAATCATCAATGAAAATTTAACAAAAGCAAATTTAGCACAAAAAAAACCCTTAGAATCCATATATACTGGCTATAGTGTACATTCTAGGAATAGCCCTAGAGAAGACATTACATTCTTATTATTATGCAGCAATTTGGAAGGAACTATAAGAATAAAGAAAGGTAATTTTGAATAGTTCAAAATCATTAGTCACATTGTTTATATGTTATCACTTGTATGTAATAATATTAGTGTATCAATATTTATATTAAATCTGGCTTATTTCTTCTTGATCACAAAAATAAAACAACAAAGCACCAGGAGTCTCTTGAGTAAGCACTCAAAAAATACAGGCTTGGTCTAGATCATAAATAAATTACTCATAAATTATATATTGTTCTCCTCTGATATGTTTTTGCCATCAATATTCCTCCTTTCCTTTACAGCCACCCTGAGCCTTAAATCTAGCACAAATTCTATAACCAAGTTCACTGTCAAAGCAAGAGCCCACCTTTCTCAAAGTACACTTATTGTCTTTATGATATATACTCTTTAACAAAGACAGGTCTTGGGCAGCCCTGGTGGCTCAGTGGTTTAGCGCCGCCTTCAGCCCAGAGCATTATCCTGGAGACTCCGGATCAAGTCCCAAGTCAGGCTCCCTGCATGGAGCCTGCTTCTCCCTCTGCCTGTGTCTCTGCCTCTCTCTGTGTGTCTCTCATGAATAAATAAATAAAAGTCTTTAAAAAGAAAAAAAAAAGACAGTTCTGCAAATTTCAGTACCAGTGTTTAGCACCCAAATTCAGTACACAATTTAGATTAATGTGATGTAATATGTTGCTTATTTACAGTGTAAAATATCATCCAATAATTGATATACATGTAGCTGAACCTCTCCTCAATTGTATTATAAATATCTTATTAGTAAGGATACTCTCCTTTTAGTACTTTGCAGTACTTGGGACAGTGTTAGATAGTGCAGTACACGTGTTACTGATAATCTTTTTTTTTTTTTTTAAGTTTATCTTCCTGAGATTGAGTCAATGTATCTTGAATTTCCAGAATCTGAGGAGTGTAGATTTTCTTGCAGATATCAAAATATCCTAGAAGGCTCATTTCTGTTATGTATAAAATAAATGTAGGCTTCTTCAACTTTTTTTTTTTTTTTAAGATTTTATTTTTAAGTAATCTCTGCACCCAAGGTGGGGCTTAAGCTCACAGCCCTGAGATCAAGAGTCACATGTTCTACTGACTGAGCCAGCCAGGTGCCCTAATCTTCTTCAATTCTGAGATATTAAAGAGCATAAAAGACTGCAAATAAATACAGTAAAATAAAAGGTAATTATCTTGAGTTCCAAAATGTGAAAGAGAGCATCATGTATTTAGACTTTATATTTGGGGAAAGACCCACCAAGAGATTGAGTTTGATTATTTCTTTAGTCAAATTTTTACTTAATTAGTTAAGGATAACACAAAGCTGTTCACATAACCAGTGGAATCACCTTTATTGACATGAGAGATGCTTAATGTCTCCTGCTCTAATGTTTTCAATGTTGAAGTAAATAATCATTGCCTTGGAGGAAATCATTGTACTGATGAATACCTTTGATTAAAGGACTCCTTCCTTGATTTGAAACTTATACTCCTTAACATCTACCCATCAGATATTTTCTTATTAGCAGTACAGAGTGAGTCCCCTTTCTTTTACTAATGACAATTTTGTGAATATATAAAAACAACTAGTACCCACCTCTCCACAGCTGTCCAAAATCTTTCTTATGTAGGTTAGACATTTTCATTTTCTTTAGTCATTACTCATATTATACCTCCATACATATACTTCTCTAGACATAATCTAGTACAAAGCAGTTCTATAAAAAATGGCACACTGGAGATAAATTCATCCCTCCAAGTGTGAGTTGGGGAGGTTAAAAGTGCTATTTTTTGTTCAGTTGTTTGTTCAATTCAATTAAACAATGACAGAGCACATATTATGCATAAAACATTGGGAGACAGACAAAAAAATCTTTAGATTTCTAAGAATTTACAATCTAGTGGGAAATACAGGTAAATGTAAAAGTAAATAAATACAAAATATAATTTCGTAAATGTAATAAATATACTAATTAACACAGTACATGTACCAGATTCCAAGGAAAGAGCCAAAGGGAAAAGAAGAAAAATTTGCACTAAGTGCTTTCATCATAGAAAGTTGGTTCTTCTACAGAATCTACCTTCTACAACCACTTTTCATGTCAAGAAAATCTCTTGAAATACATAAGAATGAAGAAAATGAATTTAAAATGAAAGAGAACACCACCTTAAGATAGGTTTAAAGTTTGAAATGGCCCATCACTGAACATTTTTATTTTAAAGGTGTACCAAAAGTTGACACAAACCTTCCCAAATTCACTGTTCTGTAGTAGAAGTAGACCTTTTGAGATGAGATGCAAAGAGCCACCAACGTCTTAGAAGTACAGTATGGATGGATCAAGAGGGCATCAAAACATCAGATCTTGATGTTTTGGTGCCAAAACAAATTTAAAACTTCAGGACATCCTTAAAAAGCCATCACTAATTGTTGAGAAGCTTTTTGTTTTTCCTTCTATATCGATTCTAGCATTCCCACAAATACAAAAGAAATTATCCCTACAATGCCAAGGGTTTTGTTGTAATATATGTAAATTAAAGTTAAAATTAAACCAGCAGGATGAAAAAAATGTTTTTTATTCCTCTACAGAACACAAATTTAGTGACTGCCAGTGACATAGCACACTTTTCTGGGCAGTTGTGGTATACAACAGTTCACTAAACAAATATCTTCTCACAAATCCCCCTGTTGGAGATAAAGAGTAAACAAAGAAATATATTACTTTCAGGAGGTAAATGCTATCTACAAAGAAAGTTGAAGAAAACTTAAGATTTGGAGCATGGCTGATAGAAGTATGAGAGGTAAAAAATAAAAAAAATAAAAAAATTAAGTTGATAAAGCAGAACCTCCTTGGTACCAGTCTAGCAGGCCTGAAGTAATTAAGGGAGGCAGCCTCTAATATCTAAAGAAAAGCAACAAAGAAAGCACATAGGCCATTGGGGTGTATGTTTGCCATATTTGCAAAAGAGCAAAGAGGCCTGTGCTAAAGGAGAGACATAAGTGAATGGGCTTCAGTGGAGATGTTGCAAACCAGGGAAGGGGACAAAACTGACCAGGAAAGTCATGAAGACCATCCTGAGAATGTTATTTTTTATTTTGCCAGTAGAAGTGCAACATGAGTAGGTTTACATTTTAGAAGAATCACTTTGGCAGCTTTGTGGAAAGTAGATTGGCCTTATTTAAATTATAAAATGGAGTTCAAGCTATAATAGAGTCTATAGTAATAGTAATAACAATAACGATGCCATACATATAGAGAGCACTTAGTATATACCAGCTCATATCATATGCTAACTTTTTACATAATTATTTCACTTAGTTTTCATTAATGCTATGTGTCTTATAAAACAAATTGAGGCTTCGGGTGTTTTAGGTAGCCACCTACAGTCAGCCAGCTTATTAGAGTCTGGATTTTCAGCCTGGTGATCTGATCCCAGAGACAATCCTCTCTGGATGCACAGAACATCCTGGGCAACTTTTATTTTTTAAAAAAGATTTCGGGATCCCTGGGTGGCGCAGCGGTTTGGCGCCTGCCTTTGGCCCAGGGCAGGATCCTGGAGACCCGGGATCGAATCCCACGTCGGGCTTCCGGTGCATGGAGCCTGCTTCTCCCTCTGCCTATGTCTCTGCCTCTCTCTCTCTCTCTCTCTGTGTGTGACTATCATAAATAAATAAATAAATAAATAAATAAATAAATAAATAAATATTTCATGGGCAGCCCTGGTGGCTCAGCGGTTTAGCGCCACCTTCAGCCCAGGGTGTGATCCTAGAGACCCAGGATCCAGTCCCACCTCAAGCTCCCTGCACGGAGCCTACTTCTCCTTCTGCCTGTGTCTCTGCCTCTCTCTCTCTTTGTCTCTCGTGAATAAATAAATAAAATCTCTTAAAAAATAATAAATAAATAAATAAATAAATAAATAAGATTTCATTTATTTATTTGAGAGAGAGAGAGCATGAGCTGGGGGAGGGAGAAGGAGAAGCAGGCTCCCCACTGAGCAGGATCCCAGGACCCTGAGATCATGACCTAAGCCAAGGGCAGATGCTTAACCACCTGAGCCACCGTGGAGCCCCTCCTGGGAAACTTTCAAAACATGTCCCCACCTACCCCTTTGCAGAGATTCATATTTAATTGTTTGGGGGTAGGGCCTGGATACATTATTTTAAGTTCTCCAGGGCACTCTAACTTGCAGCCACAATTGAGGGTTACTGTGCAATAATGGCTACATGCAATGCCTAAGATTGCACAGCAGAATACTTTGTTTCAAATATATTATTTAGTAAGAAAAAAAAAAACCACCTGATCTATCTTTCCAGGGGGAAAAAAGCCTTCAGTGCAAACCTCAACTTTTTCTATGACAAATATTGATACTGAGTAAGTAGTGACAGCTGTGTACACATTTCAAAAGAAAGCAATTTAAGCACATCATCTGTCCTCCATTCCCACCAGGACCTTGGTCACCCTCAGAAAGGCAACGACTATTCTAACACTACTGCTCTCTGCGGGCCTCTCACCGACCTTTGCTCATACTTCATATCAGACATCTCTTGCCTTGCTGCAAAAGCCAAAGTCTTCTCCTTGGCTCCATTAGTCAGTGGCAATTTGAGCTCCACATTCAGCATTTAAAGGAACTTGCATTCCAAATACAGAACTGGGTTTTCCTTACTAAACACTAGGGGAAGCAAAAACATTCATGACTGTGATGATCATTTATGTGCTTGTCCTTGTTATCCAGGATGGCCCTGGGAGATATGCAACATGAAACTGCAGTTATAAACTTCATTAAGCAGGGTAGAATAAGTGAGTAACATTTCTGTTTGCTCTAATTCAGTGATTGAAGAAGAATTAAAGAAAAGGCATTTTACTGATAATATCAAATATGTCTTTTGATCAAATGGTTCTCTCAAAAAAACATTAACACGCTCAAAACATTAGTGACCATTATGCTTATGCTAGAAGGCAAAGGAAATAGAAACAAATGAACTGAAACATACCACGTCAGAAAAACTAACAAGTCAATAAAAACAAATCTGGACTTAGATAAGGAGAGACTTGGGGCACCTGGGTGGCTCAGTGGTTGCGTGTCTGCTTTCTGCTCAGGGCATGATCCCAGAGTCCTGGGACTGAGTCCTGCATTGGCCTCCCCTCAGGGAGCCTGCTTCTCCCTCTGCTTGTGTCTCTGCCTCTCTCTCTGTGTCTCTTATGAATAAATATGTACAATCTTAAAAAAAAAAAAAGGTAAGGAGAAACTTTATTCAAAACAGTATTGAGGACACCTGGATGGCTCAGTGGTTGAGTGTCTGCCTTCAACTCAAGCCATGATCCCGTAACAGGCTCCCCACAGGGAGCCTGCTTCCCCCTCTGCCTATGTGTCTTCCTCTGTCCCTGGATCTCTCACAAATAAATTAAAAAACAAACAAACCAAAAACTAGTATTGAAATAGGGAGAATGCTCTGACCTTAGGATTTGAACATATCTCAAAATCAAATTTAAAAGCACTTTTCTTGGGGCATCTGGGTGGCTCAGTGGTTGAATCTCTGCCTCTCTCTATGTGTCTCTCATGAATAAATAAAATCTTTAAAAATAAATAAATAAATAAATAAATAAATAAATAAATAAAAACACTTTTCTTTTATTTTTTTATTTATTTATTTTTCACTTTTCTTTTAAATGAAGAGATAAGCAGGGCTAGTAGGAACTCTTGAAGGGAAATTGGGCAAATGAGAGAGTGAGCAGACTACAAGATCAGAGCTGTTTCTCAGTGTGGTCAGCTAACTGTCAGGATGACATGCTAAGTTGTGGGAGGATGTTCTGCATTTTAATGTTTAATCAAACTTGAGGGCAAGCCAAAATTAAGGAGTCTGTGGGGCAGAGAAAATCCTGACTAAAGGTTAGTTGAGCTAAGGGAAGTGTATATAGTGGGCAATAGTGAATACTTGGTCACAACTTTACCACTTAATATTTGATTCTTTAGTGATTATTGATGAAGAAAATAGAACATAGACTTCCAGGTCATATTGTAATACATAGATTATGAAAGTATAGTGTTTTCCAAATTATTTGAGAAATAGAATGTTCTGCTGACTAAATGTTTTGCATATCAAATTTTGATATTAATTTCAAGATTGAAAATTAAACTTTTAAAAGAGCACCATAATCAACATTTTTAGTTGGTAATATGTTGCTCTATTACATACATGCTGATATAATAAAGTTGAAAGGGTGCTTTCCAAAATACAATTGTTTACTGGAATAGTTTACTATGAGGATAGTTAGGTGACTATCTGAAGAATAGCATTATAAATGAAATGTAACATATATATATTTCTAACTTCTTCTGGAATACTGATTAGTTAAGTAGATTTAAAGAATTTATTGGAAGGAAGATGGAAGGTAAGGGAATCATACTTGTTCTTCACACAATGTATATTAATTCTGCAAAATATAACATAGTGACAAAAACTTAAGTTCATAAAAATTGTGTTGTCATAAAACAAAATTGTTTCCATATTCCATATTAGAGCAGCTCACAGAACTCAGAGGAACAGTTTGCTTACTAGATCACTGTTTATTATAAAAGGATAGACCTCAGGAACAGCCAGATGGAAGAGTTGTATAGGGCGAGGTAGGGGGAAAGGGTGGGGAGCTTCCATAACACGCTCCCAAAATCTCTATGTGTCCACCAATCCAGTTCTCCAAACCCCATTCTTTTTTTTTTTTTTTTAAAGGAGGTTACAGTACATTGGCAAGATCTTTCAACCTCCAGTCCCTCTCCCCTCCCCTGAGGTCAAGGGTCGGGGAGGGGACCAAAAGTTTCAAACCTTTAATAAGTGGTTGATTCTCTTGGCAAAAAGACTCCATCCTTAGGTACTTTTCTAAAACCACCTCATTAACATAAACCCAGTTGTGGTGGAAAAGGGCTTGTCATGAATAAGAAGACACCTATTCACCTTTATGGCTCTGAAGTAATTTCCAGAACTAAAGACAAAGGACCAAATATTATTGACAAAAGATGCTTTTGCTGCTCTTACAGATCCAAAAGTTCCAAAGGTATTGGGAGCTGTGATTCAGAAATGGTGGGCAAAGACCAAATATATATGAGAAATACATTTTGATCATCCCAATGACTAAATATATATATTTCTTACGTTAAGAAAAAAAGAAATAACAGACTGATGATGGAGTCACTTCCCGCCTAGGACAGCAAACCAAGATAAGTGCAGTTTTAGTCTCTCTCGGTGCAATTTTAAACCAGTCAGCCCTGGTCAGCACTACTGAGGTAATCTGCCTGATAAAACCCCCTGCCTTCCCTTTTGGGAAGGTAACCTTAACTGAAATAATTCTATCTTTTCTTTTGCTAATAAGCTCCTTGTTCCATCTTGTTTCTGTCTATAAAATCTCTCCATTTTGTACAGCTACTCTAGGTGCCTATTTACTATTGGGATGTCGTCCGAGTCATAAATCATTGAATAATGCCAATTAGATCTTTACATTTACTCAGTTAAATTTTGTTTTTTAACACTTATAAATCACAATATTACACAGAGAGATAGTCAAAAGATATATCATACAATAATAATGGATGAACCTTATTTATATGCTAATTGAAACATAGGTACTTGGAAATGGCAGCAAACACACAAACACAGTTAGGAGACAATTAGGGAAATATGAACACTGCCTGGATGTTTAATGATATTAAGGAAAAATTTTTAAAGTATTATTAGTAATGGCTGTGTCAAAAAGAGAGAGAGAGAGAGAGTCTACTTGTTTCAGAAAAACTGAACTATTTAAGGATAAAATGATGTGATGATTGGGATTTGATTTGAAATAATCATGAAAATGTTTGGCCATGTACTAGTGAACCTGGGAGAAGGAGATAGAGGGATTTATTTTTAGTTTTATCTCTGTAATCATATATATTTTATATTTTCCATAATAAAAAAAATGTTTTTAATTCCTATATCTTAAGAAGCAGAAGGATGGAAAGGATGTGGTGTAGACTACATGAGGCAACACATATCAAAAACCTAACCCTTTGCCTGGCAGTTACCAGTGAAGGGGTTAAGGACTCCCCAGAATGTACCACTCTGGCATGCGGATTATTTTGAGCTACTTAAGGCAATCCAGACCCTGTGGGCTGAAGAGAAACTTCTGCCCCTCCCTTAACTACACAGAAGAATCTAAATTGGGAGTCTTTCCCAGAATAAGTGTTATTAGCAGAGTTAAATTTTATCTGGGCAATAGGGTAAACATCTAATTAGCAAACATCTGCTCCTCCTATCACCCTGTGAAGTATATTTTTTTCCTCTAATGTCCCAGACCCCTACATCTTTCTCCTTAGTTCAAGATAACATACATATCTCATTTTGCCTGACCATCTTTGGAATTTCCATGTCTATGTGGATTTGAGGTCAGATGCTTGGTTCCTGGATCTATGTTTTGTTTTGTTTTTAAGATTTTATTTATTTATTTTAGAGAGAGAAAGAGAGAGAGAGAGAGAGAGAGAGAGAGAGCAGGAGCAGGGGAGGGGAGGAACAGGGAGCCCAAAAGGCTTAATCCCAGGACCCAGAGATCATGACCTGAGAGCTCAAGGCAGATGCTCAACTGACTAAACCACCCAAGCATCCCCTGGACCTGTTTTAAAGTTTGTTCTTTACTTAATTATGTTTTATGCACCTCCTAACCTCGTGCATGATCAATCATTAACTTTGCCTTTTTACCTCCATGCTCTGTTTACTCATTGATTATAAAAACCTAATGCAGACTGGATGGTAACTTTTGTCTCAAGGTATCTGATCATACCAGGTACCAAACAGTGCTTCAACATCTGAAAGAATGTTAACCTCCAAAGAGTCCCAAGCTCTCCACCCCCTGGCCCCCACCCCTGCTTCAAGTTTTCAAGAAATACTTTACCCTCCTCTCACGTATATAAGCTGTCTCTAGGCTCAACAGAGCAAGCGAGTTTTGGGAATGATCCTCTGCCTTTTTGTTAGGCTGCATTTCTGATAATGAAGTTTTCTTTGCTTTATAAGTGGTGTCTCAGGGTGCTGCAGTCAGTTGAGCGATCGATTCTTGGTTTCGGCTCCGATCATGATCTCAGGATCCTGAGATTGAGTCCTGCATCAGGCTCTGTGTGCTCAGCACCGACTCTGCTAAAGACTCTCTCTCCTTCTCCCTCTGCCTCTCTTCCCACCATGTGCGTGCATGTGCAAGCACTCTCTCTCTCTCTCTTCTTCTCTCTCTCTAAAATAAATAAATAAATATTTTTTTAAAAAAATAAATAAAAGTGATGTCTCAGACATTGGCTTACTGTGCATCAAGTGTACAGACAAGTTTAAGTTTGTAACAGATTCTCTCTTGGTAGCTATGCCATTAAATCTGATTTTTTTCCTATTATTTTGTCTCATGTCAATTTAATTCTTATTCTGAGGAGCGCCTTGGTGGCTCAGTGGTTGAGCATCTGCCTTTGATGCAGGTCATGATCCTGGGGTCCTGGGATAGAGTCCCACATCAGGCTCACCGCAGGGATCTTACTTCTCCCTCTGCCTCTCTCTGTGTGTCTCTCATGAATAAATAAAATATTTTTTAAAAAATCTTATTCTGGCTAGAGGGACCTTTGAGGAGACAGGAATTCTTGCTCCTTGACACCAGATCCATCTAAATGCAGTGGGACCATTCTTTGAGAGCAGGGCTTCTCAAATTATCATGAGCATACACATCATCCGAGGATCTTGTGACTCAACTTCTGACACAAAAGATCTAGAGAGATCAAGACTTGAGAGAACCAATGAAAACCAAAGCTGGAAAACGTGGGTTTGGCTCCACAGTGGAGAATCTTGCAACTGAGTGGGCTTGTAACAGGCATGCAGATAACTACTAGAAAACCAAAGGGTATCAGATTTAGCTTTGAAGAAGAAATGTAAGGTGTTTAAGTGCCCCACAACTTTAAAACAATATTAACTGCATGCCTGAGAGATTATTAAGACAGATATATTTAAATAGGCAACCAATTTTTAAATGGATCATGTGTAAAATGTTCCAAAGAATATAAATATCTTAGATAAGAAGTGAAATGGTGGAAAGAGAAAATTAAATAGGAAAACAATGTAGAAATAAATAATTTGTTTGCAAGGTCATGCTGTTCCTAGCTTCATTACCTTCTTCTCAAATTGATATTTGTTTATAATATAATTCATTTGGTAGTCTGCTTCCATAGGATAAAGCCTCTTAGAATATCATTAATTAAGATATACAATTGTCTGCAGTTCAGTTACTCCAGGAAATAAATAATATTTTATAGAATAAGCATACAGTATATTTTCTAAGCAGCCATGCATTTTGAGGGAACAAAAAACAATTTTTTAGTACTAATTCAGCTGAGTGATCAATGCCAACGATGGAAAATTTTCAGTAGTAATTAGAGGACAAAAATGCATCAACTCAACAAAGCAGAGGCTTGAGAAAACAAGAAATCAGTTTTTTAGTTTTATCCAAATTGTCTTGGCATCCTTATTTTAATTTAAAATTCTGTTATCTTCACTCCCAAATATAGTATTCATAAGCAATTAGACTGAGTGATTATAACATTGTCACAATTTTCAATGTTTTTGTGTGTGGCTGAAGGAAACCTGAGCTGAAGTTTGAGTATTTAGCCATGAGAGTCTATTTAAAAAGAGAAAACTGTTTGCCCAGATATCTTTCTCTAAAATAAATTACAGTGTCCCATCTATTGATTAGCCAATTTTTATTAAGATGTCAAGAAATCACTCCCCATTCAATTCCATTTATTTCTACATCTTACACAGATGGTGTTGTAGTGACCAAGGACAGGCTGCCCCAAGATGGGCCAGTTTGGCAAGAATGTTATTTTGAGTTAAAAACAATCCAAACCCAGGAGATTTACCTCCCCTGAACTGCCTTCTTTTACCAGGAAGAGAGCTATTAACAGAGATTCCTTTTTATCTAAGAACCTTGTCTGCATTATGCAGGGCAAACTTTGTTTTCCAATGGTCTCCTCTCACTTTCTTGCTACAGGTCTCTCTGCTCACTATCCTCAGACCCTTACCTCATGTGAGCTTCATGTTGCCTTGCAGTCTTTGCAATTTCCATGTCTGTGTGGAGTCCCATCAGTATGTATGCTATTAAGTTTGATTTTCTCTTTTTAATCTGTCTCATATCGATTTAATTTTTAGTCCAACTAGAAGGACCTTGAAGGACAGAGGAAATTATTCCTCCCTGACAGTGTATTACCATTTGCCTAAAAATTATTTTATTCAACTTGTTCACTTTGAATATGTTCTCTTATTTATTATGTAACAATAATTATTAATAATTAAATGATTATTTAAAATAATTATTATTTTGCTTATGTCAGAGAATTTATTCAGGAGACTATAATCTGAGTATAATACAGTCTAATGTAATAATTTTTCTCTACTTTTCTTGAAATAAAATCAGACCTATTAAAGAGTGCAAATACAATAAGGAATGTTGTAGATTATGAGATGAATAAGTCCTGGAAAAGTAATGTACAGCATTGTGACTATAGTTTATACCGTGTTGTACCTTTAAAAATTGCTAAAAGAATAGACCTTAAAAGCTCTCTACACACACATACATGTAATTGTAACTATGTAAGATGATAGAGGTGTTATCCTTAGTGTAATCATTTTGCAACATATATGTATAGCAAATCATTATATTGTATACTTTAATGTTATGCCAATTATACACCAGTAAAGTTGGAAAAAAAAAAGAGAAATTCCTTAATTTTGAAGTCTAGAGGTTGTGACCAGAGAAATGAAATTCTCTGAAAGATAACAGATGCTGGTCATTGCAAGCTGTTCTTATAGTCACCTGAACCAGTTCCTTCCTGGTTTTAATTCCAGATTTTCAGTACACATGATTAATTGTAATTATACTTTCCTGGGAGAAGCTAAGAACATTCACAAAAAATATTTTCTTCATTCTGTCTATCTGGATAATTGTATTCCTCAAATAGCACGGTTGCATGCAACTTTGCAAAAAGACCAACTACAAATGACCCAGAAAGGAAGGACACAAAACTGAATTGGCAGAAAAGGTCTAATCCCAGCTCTGTGACTAATTAGCTGAGAAACCTTGGACATGTCACGGATGCCCTCCAGATACAAATAACCTCAATCTTTTAAAAAGATTTTGACCTAGATAATACCTGTATTGTCTTTTAGATCCTAAATTCAACTTATTTTCTTATCTTGAGCCTAGATCATGTTGGGTTTTTGTAAATTATTTGCTTGAACTGTATAGGCAAATTATATGAGTTTGAAGGCTAGATAGGCCAAATGAGAGCTAAACTGAAATTATAAAATGTTAAATAGAATAGCCTAGAAAGAAGTCATTAATCATTCAAGATGATTACTTGACTTTTAAAATTATAGGATAACCTGACCAGGGCAGATTAATTGCTGTTATTTTGAAAAAAAAAAATAAATTTCAGTTGAATAACTTGTAATAAGTCAGAGAGATACTCCGGTAGACTCAATGAGGGTTAAAGACTCAAAGATTTGTATGCCTGCACTGAAAATTTCAGTCATTTTAACATAATCTTATCTGCATGCATGAGAGATTATTCCATAGACATTTTAAAAAGGTAATACATATTTAAATAGAATAACATATAAGTGGATTGCTTAACCAACATAGTGTGCTATAGGACATTATCTCAGCAAATACCAGGAAGCTGTGCCTAAACTCTAGAACTGTGGCAATAAAATTAACACTTTTCCTCCCCACTATTACTATGTTTCTTGGAAAAGAGTTTCAGTTCAAAACTTTGCCATCGCTTTGCTCTGCAAGTAAATTGAAATTTGCTTTCCTTCAAGTGTGATTATCACCAAAACCATCATCAAAATTGATCTTTACAACCAGATTCATCTTAACTGTTTTCCCCTTCCCCTTCCCTCCTTCCTATTCCTTCCCTCAAGTGCAATATTGTCACCTCTTTTTTCACTGTTACTTCTCACATCCTTCTTTCTGTTTCTATACTAGTAATCAAATATTTACCCTAGGGTATTCCTTGCCAGAATCATGTAAGGAAAACCAGAAAGCAGTAGAGATAAATTGCCAGAGCTAATTAGCCAGTGTGCCTGACTCTGGTGTCTATCTCCAACTCTTAATGCACTCTCCAGAGACTCTTTCTAAAACAAAGATGAAATAAGATTTTACCAGTGATCGATATCTTCCATTGAGTTCCTGCTTTCAATAAAATAAAACTTAAGTCATTCAGCTTAAAATTTACTGGCCTCCTCAATAACATTTTGTCTTATCCATGCAACTAATTTATTGCCATTTCTTACAAACCATTCTCAAAATTGGCCACTCAAGTATCCATGAAATTTCATGCTTAGCTGCTCTTTTTGCAGTCTTCTCCGAAGCACATCTGTCCCTTGCCATTTCATTATTTTACTGGCAAGTTTCTACTCATCTTCTTTGATCAAGCTTTTTTGTTAAGCAATTATTCCTGTCTCTATCATCATATAAAAATGTATTCTTTACTCTAGAAATTGTTAGTGTGTGTCTAACTGTATTATGGAAATTAGTGACACCATGTATACACCATGTATACACCATGTATACACCATGTATACATGTATTATGGAAATTAGGACACCATGTATACTAGCAAAACTTATGCTTTGCAAGGGGCAACTTATTGAGGGCAAAGTTGTTCTAGCACAAGGCTGGCTGCATTCACTGAAGCAAGAAATGTATTCTCTAATTCTTATGAATGTGACATATGCTCAGCAAGCTATTCTCATCCACTCATTCAGGCTTGAAAGTGGCAAACATTAAAATTTGTTATAGTCTTTCTCCATATCCTACAGTTTATTGGGAGAGTAAGTGAGTTCAAAAGAAATAGTAAGTAGATCCATACAATTAACATTGTTAAAAAACAATAATTCAACTGAGTTAATTTTAAAGATCTAATTGACTGTATCAATTAATTCATGAGTTGGGCATCATCCCATCTAGCAAGTAGAATGATGCTCCAATGGGTTACAGAAAGGGAAAGATTTCTAAAGGCAGGACAACAAATCATAAACAAGAAAAAAAAAAAAAAGGATTGTTTAGGGTGAGGTCACCTTCTTTTGGGGTCAAAAGGATCTTATTAAGTGGATTACCTCATCTTCCTTTAAAGGATGGAGAGGGTCCATGTGACAGATTCCCTAATTGGTGCTTATTAGAAAATTCCTGACCAGACAGAGCTCCATTTCTGGGAGAGGTCAAAAACTGCAATTAGGTTAGGGGCACCTAGGTGGCTCAGTCAGTTAAGCATCTGACTCTTGATTGCAGGTCAGGTCTTGATCTCAGGGTTATGAGTTCAAGCTCTGTGCTGGGAATGGAGCCTACTTTAAAAAAAAAAAAAAAAGTTAAAAGAAAAAACCTGCAATTAAGTTAGGTAGTAAGGCAATGTTTAGTGACATGGCCTAGCATAAATAACTACATTTTGGGCCTGTGGTTTGATTTTGTTTGTTTTTTAACATCATCAACACTTTCTTCATCTGGCAAAAAGCAATTGAGGAGATGTCCCTTTGTACTATAATATTAGTACCCTCAAAACATGTGGCATCTTACAGAGAAAATAATAGTGCCATTGATAGGAACTCAGATGCAATCTCCAATAATAATTAAATACCAATTGAGTATAAGTTTCTCATTTCCAGATTTTTCTCCTCACATTGTTCTTTAAAAAGCATGCAGTAGCTTACTGTGGGATGACAAGTTATGGTAAAAGGGAAAGGAGGGTGGCTGCAGTGGGAGAGGCTACCACATAGAGAGGGGATTTGTATTATGTGTAATTTTATGAATATTTACTGCTTTGATTAAGACTTTAGCTTTCATGTAGCCTCCTCCCAAATTCCAGCAGTCACAATGAAATCAACAATTGCTTTCAGGTGTTTGATAGTCAGATGAGATTTCATCTCTCTTTTACCCAGATAATTCATAATTCACTGATTTGGACATGGGGAGAGGAGTATAGCTACAAAAAAAAAAAAAAAAAAAAAGGAGCAATGATCATAAATTGAATCAATATCAAAGAGCATACAGATTTGGAACTTGTCATCAAATTATGGAAAAAAGAGAAACCACCCTCAAATAATACTTAGTTCTTTTAGATATAAAAATAATGTCTATAGGGGCACCTGGGTGGCATAGTCAGTTAAGTGTCAAGTGACTCTTGATTTTGGCTCGGGTCATGATCTCAGGGTTGTGAGATTGAGCCCCATGTCTGGCTTTGTATTCAGTGGGGAATCTGCTTGAGATTCCCTCTCCCTCAGTCCCTTCCCCTGCTCTCTCTCTCTCTCTCTCTCTCTCTCTCTCAAAAGTAAATAAATACATCTTAAAAAAATAAATAAAAATAAAAATAAAAATAACTCTTATAAATAATCAAAAAGGGCAGAATAGGACACTTCAAAATTTTGCCCCCTCACAAAAGGAATGGATAGGCTGATCTGAACTTCCAAAATCAAGTTCTTTAAAATTCTAGAATCTAATAAAAAAAGCTAAAACAAAACAAAACCCAGGGAAACTCAATGGAAAAAGAAGCTGCTGAGTTTTGGTTTAAAAAAAATGCTCTGATGTTTTAACTGTTTACCATAACCTACTCACCAGCTTGGCAGCAGCCATGAAAAACAAAAGCCCATATTTCTGGTAAAAGTTTCTGGTACCGGAGAGACTAATACAAACCTCATTCTCAAAGAAAAGTGGTTGTGTGTTTTGAACTGTGGTAGATCCCTGAAGATTCAACTGAAGCACTTGCATTTGTTTCACCTGCATACAGTATTCCCAGGGCTTATTTTGCTTTCTGAGCATTGTTGAAAACCAATCTTAAGCGCAAATGTAATAATAATAATAATAATAATAATAATAATAATAATAAGTCACCTGGGTAAAGGACAAAAAAATCTGTACAAACAATATACTGAATGAAAGCCTGATAAGGAAGAAGCTAGTGAAGAAGATGTTTGGAGAAATTAAAACTTTGAAAAGGGCAGCCCTGGTGGCTCAGCAGTTTAGTACTGCCTTCAGACCAGGGCATGATCCTGGAGACCCGGGATCGAGTATCGCATCAGGCTCTCTGCATGGAGCCTGCTTCTCCCTCTGCCTGTGTCTCTGCCTCTCTCTCCGTCTCTGTGTCCCTCATGAATAAATAAATAAAATCTTTTTAAAAAAAGAACACTTTGAAAAGTTCCTACATGTACTGGGAAATCTAGAAGGCTATGTATATGTCCAGGGCCAGAGGCATACTCAGAAAATGCCTAAGAAGATCATGACCTTCCACTACTGGCTGATATTTTAGTTCCATGCAGGAAGAAATTGAATGCTATGGTAGAGTTGTAAAAAACATGGTTAAACTCTGAATGAGTGTTCCAAGACAGACCCAACCTGCAAAAGAATGGAAGGTATAGATAATAAATAAGAGGATGGATGGATAGATAGATAGATAGATAGATAGAGGGGTGTTTGCTTTTTTTTTCTTTTTTTTCTTTTTCTTTTTTATTTTTTTGCTACTGCTGTTTCAGAAAAATAGCTGACCTCTAAACTAGAGGAATAGAGGAATAAATAATTAGTAACCACACATGACAAAGAATATAGATTTTACGAAATTTACATTAGTGATTCTCAAACTCTTCTAAAAACAAAAAAGTTGGGGTGCTGGGTGGCTCAGTCAATTAGGCAACCAACTTTTGATTTCAGCTCCAGTCATGATCTCAGGTTCTCGGATTGAGCCCTGCTTCAGGCTCACTGCTCAGTGGGGAGTCTGCTTCTCTCTCTCTCCCCTTCTGCCCCTTCACACACTCACACATTCTCTATCTCCTTCTAAAATAAATAAATAAATCTTAAAAAAACCCAGATTTTTAAAAAACAGAAAAGGTGGGAACATTTCCTAACTCTATGAGACCAGTATTATTACTCTAATACCAAAACCCAAGACATCATATGAAAATAAAACTACAAATGGATGCACAACTCCTTTTTTTAAAAAAAATATTTTATTTATTTATTCACAAGAGACACAGAGAGAGACAGAGACACAGGCAGAGGGAGAAGCAGGCTCCATGCAGAGAGCCCGATGTGGGACTCGATCCCAGACTCCAGGATCATGCCCTGGGCCCAAGGCAGACACTAAACCACTGAGCCACCCAGGTGTCCCTGGATGTACAACTCCTAAACAAAATACTAGCAAACCAAATCCAGCAGCAGATTAAAAGAATTATGTATCATGACCAACTGGAATTTATCTCAGGAACTCACAAGTTGTTCAACATCAGAAAATCAATGTAATCTACCATATTAACAGAATGAAGGAAAAACTACATGATCATCTCAATTAGTGAAAAAAATGCATGCGAAAAAATCCACCAGTCTTTAATAAAAACATTCAAACTACTAGAAATGGAATGAAACATTCTGAACCTCATAAAGGGCATTTAAGAAAAAGCTGTATCTAACGTTTTAGTCAATAATGAAAGAGTGAAAGCTTTCCCCATAAGATCAGTGACTTCTGCCACTTCTATTCAACATTGGATTTAGAGCATTAGAGCAAGTAGGCAAGAAAAATAAATTAAAAATACCCGAATTTGAAAGGAAGAAGTAAAACTAATTATAAGCTTAGATAACATCATGTAATGTATAGAAAATCCTAAAGAATTCATACGGAAATCTAGAGTGAATGATGAATTCAGCAAAGTTGCAGGAGACAAAATCAGCTCAAATATCAGTTATATTCTATCAATTAATAATGAACAATTAAGAAGGAAATTAAGAAAACAATTCCATTTACAATTACATGAAAAAGAACAAAATAGGAATAAATTTAACAAAAATGGTACACTAAAAACTGCAAACATTGCTGAAGGAATTAAATAAGGTCCAATAAAAGAAAGACATTCTGTGATCATTAATTGGAACACTTAATTTCTTAAGATGACAATACTACTCAAAACAATCCATATATTCAAGGCAATCTTTATCAAAATCCCAATATGCAGAATCCCTATTATGCAGAAATGTAAAAGCTGATCCTAAAATTCATATAAAATTTCAAGGGAGGCGGCACCTGGGTGGGTCAGTGGTTGAGCATCTGCTTTCAGCTCAGGTTGTGATTCCGGGGTCCTGGGATCGAGTCCTGCATCAGGCCTTCTGCAGGGAGCCTGCTCCTCCCTCGTCTATATCTCTGCCTTGCTCTCTGTGTCTCTCATGAATAAATTAAATCTTAAAGAAAAAAAATACAGGGGGATCCCTGGGTGGCTCAGCGGTTGAGTGCCTGCCTTCGGCCCAGGGCATGATCCTTGAGTCCTGGGGTCGAGTCCCACGTCAGGCTCCCTGCATGGAGTCTGCTTCTCCCTCTGCCTGTGTCTCTGCCTCTCTCTCTCTCTATCATAAATAAATAAATAAATCTTTAAAAAAAATACAAGGGAGCTTGAGTAGCCAAAACATAGATTTATCATTGACCTATCAATTATACTCCTAGTTATAGTCTCAAAGAAACTAAAAACAAATGTTAGAATCTTGTACACAATTGTTTATAGCAGCGCTAATCACAAAAAGTTAGAAATAGCTCATGTGATCATCAATTGATGAATGGATAGCAAAATGGGGTATATTCATAAAATTGAATATTATTCAGCCATAAAAAGAAATGAAGTACTGATACATGCTATAACATGATGAACATAAGAGAGGCCAGGGTGGCATTCACTCTATTTAACAACTTGTATGGTGTAGCCTACATCAAATTGTTGTAGAACACAAATCATCAAAAAGGCCTCACAGGGTCTTCTACCTGGAAATGAGGAGCCATGCCCTGTCAACCTTTTGTTTGCAGTGCCAAAGTTGAAACTCCTTGGTATGTGGAGCACTAGTGTGGGCCTGAAATAATTTACATAAACTGTCAGGAATTCAGACTCCCTTCCCAGCTTCCTTAACACAGCAATACCTAGATTTTGGTCTCTATTATTTCTGACCAAGATGTGTAGACAGAAAAGGACAAAAAATGGGTGCCTGGGTGGCTCAGTCACTTAAGCATCCAACTCCTGATTTTTTTTTAAGATTTTATTTATTCATTCATGATAGAAATGGAGGGAGAGAGAGGAGCAGAAACACAGGCAGAGGGAGAAGCAGGCTCCATGCCAAGAGCCCAACATGGGACTCGATCCTGGGACTCCAGGATCACGCCCTGGGACAAAGGCAGGCGCTAAACCACTGAGCCACCCAGGGATCCCCCAACTCCTGATTTTGACTCAGGTCATAACCTCAGGGTCATGAGATATAGCCCTGGGTAGGCTCCATGCTCAATGGGGTGTGTGCTTGAGATTCTCTCTCTCTCTCTCTCTCTCTCCCTATGCCTCTCCCTTACCTCACATGCATATGCACTCTCTTTCTGTCTCAAATAAATAAATAAATAAATAAATAAATAAATAAATAAATATTTTAAAAAGGACCAAAAAAAGGCTTGGAAGTAAATCTATTTGGGGGAAGGAGGAATCTCAAAAATGGCATAAGGTTTGGTTGAGAGGGACGATTCTGACCAAGCAAGTGGCTGAAATTGGAACCTTCTTTTAACCCAGCCCGAAGCTCAAGGATTTCCTGCCTCCCCCTCCCCCTAATACCCTAATAATTGATGCCCACATGGATTTGACCCTCTCTCATACAGGTAAGCCCGGCAATGCCTGGTGGTTTCCTACCTGGGAATCCAGGGCTATGCAGAGCAGGTGCTCACCTGCAGGGCACCACAGTAAAAACAGAGCCCAAGGGTTATGTCAATACATTGTTTTGTACTTTGCATTGTTTGTGTGCTTTGTGTAGGGGTCTGTCAACTGCTCTTCCCAGAAGATATGTTTTCTGATGTACTGGGTTATGACTTAATCTGCCCTGTCTACACAAAAAGAGAAATTTCTTTGGATTTCTAATATTTGACAGCATGAATTTTCAGGGCTTTTGTAGGATTGACCCTAATCTTAGAATCTTTACAAATCTCAGTGGGAGTTTT
This sequence comes from Vulpes vulpes, assembly GCF_048418805.1. Taxonomy (NCBI): domain Eukaryota; kingdom Metazoa; phylum Chordata; class Mammalia; order Carnivora; family Canidae; genus Vulpes; species Vulpes vulpes. The sequence continues at coordinate 30,622,562 of NC_132796.1, read as the reverse complement.
GTAGAACTGTTTCTACTTTCATAGAGCTTTTACATAAATCATTTCATTTTTATTTGGAAGTTCAAGTTGAATAAAAAGAAACAAATGGCTTTTCCTTGATAGCAGTGTTTGTAGAAATGTTTTTATTGTACATGGATAAAGCCATCAGAGGCCTAATTACTTCATAAGTTTCAACATGTGGTTCTTAATGGCACAGAAGTTAATGCACATTTAATTAGAACAAGAGCCAACTAGTTGGGCTTAGAGATTGATTACATATTTAAGTGTATACTTCCATTTTTCAATATACTTACCAATATAATTGAATGTATGAATTAATAGATCCATTTCTACATAAGTGTTTGTAATTCAATATAATCTATTATATTGAGAGCAGTATTCATTTGACAGCAATATAATTTCATGATTGTTGTTTTTTCCTGATATTTTCTGTAAGAAGACAAACTACATGCAATCAAAAGTGATGTTTTAGTAAGCTGAGATGCCAAATTAAGAGCAATTATATTTTGATTAACTAATATAAAATTATGGAGTAAAATATTAATATTCCCATTGTCTAATTCAAAGAATAAAATTGACTTTGTTACTATGCTATTATAAATTAACATTAGCATTTTTCTAAGGCTATATTATGAATTAATACACGGGGACTTAGAGCCTTTCATTAAATCACTGATCATATTGTAGTTCATATTTTTCACAATTTTTATATAGGAGAATTTAGTTAAATCAGAAGCTCCCTTATTGAAAAAGAGAAACAAAATTTACTATTACCATACAACAACATTATACGTGTAATTTTATGTGTAAAATTAAACTATATTTTACATTTTTAATATGCTCTATTTTTATTCATATGTAAGTGATTCTGTGTAAGGTAAGTCTGGCCTATGCTTAACTGAAAATGTATGAGCCCCTAAGCACATGACTGATCTAAGTCTTGTCTGGACTCCTAAGCCAAGGAAACTGTGAGATAATAAAAGTGTATTGTTTTAAGCTCCTAAATTTGTGTTAATTTCTTACATAGCTATAGATAACTAACACAGATAAGTTCAAGGTAAGATCAGGCATGTCTCCACTTTGCTTCCATGGGACATTCTACGCAATCATTTAGAATTTATTCAAAACTCTTCGCTCATCTGCCTTCCTTCCTAGTCTATATGCAATTTAAGGACTGAGATTGTTATATATAATTCTAGAGACCCATACAGTGACTGACACATAGTAGGCACTCAAAAAATGTTTATTGTCAAATATTAATCACTATGGTGGGGTAAATTAGGAATATTAATGAGGCCATCATGACAGTGAAGTGATAGGAAGATGTTAGGAAAAACTCTGCAAAAGGGATAAAATTTGGTTCTTGAAAGAGTGGTTAGATCACCAGTTGCTATCTTTGAAATTTGGACTTCACAGGCTGAAAAAAAACAACATGCTACATGATGTCATCATGTCGTTAATATGCTTCATGTGACGTCGAAACAATGAGTAACCATTTAATCACAACTGAAAACTAGATTCATTGCTTTATAATCAAGTTTCCAGTATTCCCCTGAGGTGAGAAGAGTGGAGGCAAATAAATATATAGATCTTCACAATAAACTGTGAGGTGAGAACAACTGCATGGGACTACAGAACAATTTTTCAGAAAAGAAACACAGAGATAAAGAGAGAGAGAGGATAAATTGCTTAATACCTATGGACTTACATCTCACCTTAACAGAAGTGGGTTCAGTATTACTTAAATTCACACAATGATGACAGCAAGCAGGGATGGTATATTTTTTAATAAGATTTTATTTATTTATTCATAAGAGAGAGAGGCAGAGACATAGGCAGAGGGAGAAGCAGGCCCCTCACGGGGAGCCTGATGCAAGATTTTATCCCAGAACTCCAGAATCACTACCTGAGCCAAAGGCAGGTGCTGAACCACTGGGCCACTCAAGAGCTCCGGGATTGGTATATTTTTTGGACACATATATGTTTGGGGGACACATTATATATTCACTGTTAACTGACTGATTTGCTATTACTCCTTTGAAAGAAGAGTGTACTATGTAAAGGGCTTAAAAAGCTAGTAAACTATTTTCAAATCGAAAGGCATCTTTGTTTTCCATAGAGAGAAAATGAATGATGGGTACACAGTGAGAATCTTAATTATTATTAAAAGCTATGGATGTTGATCGCACATTAAAAGAAACATACTTCGTTTATAGATATTAGGCCAGGAAGAAATAATGATGTTAAAATCCATCTCCTTAGTTGAATTGCATTTGACACTTAAAAATATTAATAGGTTTCTAGTAGGGAAAATATTTTAAAAATCCAAAAATTGTAGAGTTTCAACTAATTTTATTAGCTACAAACTTCTAGTGGTATTTTGATAGACTGATTTTGCAATGGCATGTTATGAAAATACTCAAGGGTATGGCACCTCAGATGAAAAAGTACCAGGCACTATTACTATGAAGCATCTGAGACATTTGTGGTTCCAGAGAAATCTAAGTCTTCAAATTTCAGGTGTAAAACAATCCTGGTTTGTGAAGTGATTACACATGTAAGGGCTCTGATCACCCAATTTCCAATGTGTGGGAGATATTTCCCCATACCAACAATTCTCAGACACATAAGCTGGATGTCCTAAAATTCAACTCAATTTGACACTACCCACCTGAAGATAGTGTCAGATCCTATAGGCTCAGTCCCAAAGATTGCCCTCCACTTCAGATGAAATGGCAAGTGCAGGTTGTTACCTGTGCTTCTGATCCACTGGCTACAAACTGGAATGTCCCACCATCCCCTACTAAGGTTTGATTAATTTGCTAGAGGGGCCCAGAGAACTCAGAGAAACCCATTTACCCAGTGGATTATCAATTTGTTACAAAATATATTAAAGGATACAAATCAACAGCCAGATAAAGAGCTGAGTGAGGTCCTGGATGAAGGAATTCTGTCCTCATGGAGTTTGGGACCCAGCATGGTTGTCTATGAAAGCATTCTGGTTCTCCAATCTGGAAGCTCTTAAACCCTGTTCTTTTGGGGTTTTATGGGGGCTTCATTACATTGGCATGATTGATTGAATCATTGGCCATTCATTAGAACAAGCTACCACTTCAGGTCTTAGTATGTGAAGCTTCCAGGGAAGTTTCAGGGGACAGAACCCTCGGGACCTAGGGCTGTCCAACCACAAAATGTTCCACAGTAATGTGTTGCTTATTTTGAAATAAAGTAACTTAAGAGGGACACCTGGATGGCTCAATGGTTGAGCATCTGCCTTCAGCTCAGGTCATGATCCGGAGGGCCTGGGATTGAGTCCCATACTGGGCTCCCCAGAGGGAACCTGCTTCTCCCTCTGCCTATGTCTCTGCCTCTCTTTTTGTGTCTCTCATGAATAAAGAAATAAAATCTTAAAAAAAATAATAATAAAGCTACTTAAGAAATAGCCAATGCAAGAACACCTAAGACTTTCCTTTGTCTCCAGAAGGAGGAAATAAATTCTGCATGTGAATGCTATTCCCTCATACGCCAGAAGTAGAGAGACAACCTCATTGTCAGTGATACGGAACTCAGGGCCAAGAATCCTGCATAAACAAATCTTGTTACTTTCACTAATTTACTACCCAGTCCAAATCCTGTTTAGAATCCCTTACTAATTATAGCTCCAAAACAAAAGAAGATAATTGTCCTGCACATTCTTCACAGATTTATGCTTCTTTGTCCACGAAATGTATAAAAGCTTCCTGCCTCAGTCGTTCTTTGCATCTCAATTTCATCATTAGTCCTCAGAGTGCATGTAATAAAACTTGGGTTTTTCCTCTTGTTAAAAAACGACAACAACAAAACACATTACCAGAACTCATGAATGAATTTAAGGAGTAGAATTATATGCATAGCAGTGGGTTTTTTTTTAATCATTTTCTTTTGTTTTAAAGATTTTATTTCTTTATTCATGAGAGACACACACAGAGAGAGGCAGAGACATAGGCAGAGGGAGAAGCAGGCTCCCTGTAGGGAGCCCGATGTGGGACTCGATCCCGGGACTCCAAGATCACCCCCTGAGCTGAAGGCAGGTGTTCAACCACTGAGCCACCCAGGTGTCCCGTTTTTATCATTTTCTAATTTGGTAGCAAAAATTAAAATATCATTTTTCTCACTTTTATTTTTAAGTAAGTTATATGTGTGAAGAACTCTATAGTAATACTATATTTCATTTTATTTGGACCTCTGAGTTGTAATTCTATTTGGGCTTTCACATCCAGTCCATAATTGCAACTATCTAAAATATTTTGCATACTTACTGTATTTTAAACCTTTTTTAAAGTTTGGTTGAATGCAGTGATATAAGCTTGGAGGAATATAAAACTCATTGTAAGTACCATATATTGTGATCCAGTGTTTTGCTTTTTTATAAAATTTCCACAGATATGTTGACTCAAGACGTTTATTTTATTGCATAGCCAAAAATTTAAATTTGCAAGTTTGAGCATATTTTCAGCAAAAGCATACAGATGTCTAAGATTTGCTGAATGGAGAAACAGTCAGTTAACTTAGCAAATAATAATCCAGCTTCCACCAGTCAGTCCCAATACACTAATTTTTTATCAGTCAAATTTATTGACCACATTACATGGTAGAGAGAGTTAAATTTTAAAATGTCAATATTAAATTGATGTCTCCACTGGTAATTATTACTAATGTTTAGCACTGTACCACAACAAAATACTGCGTGATTCAGCATTGTGCTTGTTTATTAATGTTTAATTTTTTTCTTATGTCCTGTTGGGCAAATGGAAGGGCAGCTGGATGAGTTGCTGCGCCAATGATATGTCCCGTTGTAGAATACTGCCAGTAGGAATATATCATCATTATATATTCTCCTTTTCCTGTCATTTTTCCCCAGTAAAATAGGCTTTATTTCTTAAAATGGTTTCAGATTCACAGCAAAGCTGAGCAGAAAGCACAGGGTTCTTGTGTACGCTATGCCCCAACACATGCACAGCCTCCCCACTCTCAGCACCCTATGCCAAACTGATATGTTTATTACAAATGATGAACCTAAATTGACACATCATTATCACCCAAAGTAGATAGTTTACATTAGGGTCCACTCTTAGTGTCAAGTATTCTCTGGGTTTGGACAAATGTGTAATGACATGTAATCCACCATTATAGTATCATACAGGACAGTTTCACTGACCTAAAAAATCCTCTGTGCTCTCCCTATTCCTTCCTTATCCCACCCAACCCCTAGCAATCACTAATCTTTCTACTGTCTCCATGATTTTTCCTTTTCCAGAATGTAATATAGTTGGAATCATATGGTATGAGGCCTTTTCATATTGATTCTTTCACTTAGTTATAAGCATTTATATTTTGGTGGCCTTCAAGTTTTGATAATTGCAAATAAAGTTGCTATAAACATTTGTGTGCAGGTTTTTATGCTAAGATAAGTTTTCAGGGTATCTGGCTGGCTCAGTCAGCAGAGTATGTGACTCTTGATCTCAAGGTTGTGAGTTCAAGCCCCACATTGGGTGTAGAGCTTACTTAAAAAGCAAAAAGCAAACAAACAAACAAAAACCTTAAAAAAAAGATAAATAAATTTTCAACTCACTTGAGAAAATAGCAAAAAGCGTGACTGCTATATCATATAGTATAGTGTGTTTAGTTTTGTAAGAAACTGACAAACTGTCTTCCAAAGTGGTTATAACATTCTGCATTCCCATTAGCAATGTATGGAAGTTACACATTCCACATCCTCATCAGCATTTGATGTCAGTGTGGGGGATTTTGGCCATTCAGATAGATGTGTGGTGGGATCTCACTGTTGTTTTAATTTGTATTTCTCTGATGACATAGGATATGGAGCATCTTTTCATATCCTTATTTTCTGTCTGCCTATCATTTCTCGTGAGGTGTCTCTTCAGATCTTTGGTCCATTTTTTAGTGGAATTTTCGTTTACTTATTGAGCTTTAAAAGTTCTTTGTATATTTTGATTATAGTCTTTTATCACATTTATCTTTTGCAAATATTTTTAATATTTTAACAAGTTCAGCTTATCATTTATTTCTTTCATGGATCATGCCTTTGCTGTTGTATCTATATTTTTTTGCCCTACTCAAGATCATCTAGATTTTTATTTTATATTATCTTTTCAGAGTTTTATAGTTTTGTATTTTATATTTATTCATTACAAGGTAAGTTTTGTGAAGAGTATAAGGTCTGCATCTAGGTTATTTATTTTTTTTTTTTGCATGTGGATGTTCAGTTTTCTTCTTTTTTTTTTTTTTTTAAGATTTTATGTATTTATTTGACAGAGAGACAGAGCACAAGCAGGGGGAGTGGTAGAGAGAGAAGCAGACTCCCCTCAGAGCAGGGAACCCAAGGCTGGGCTCCATCCCAGGACCCCTGGATCACAACCTGAGCTAAAGGCAGACACTTAACCCACTGAGCCACCCAGGTGCCCTGGATGTCTAGTTTTCTTCAGAACCATTTATTGAGAAGACTATCTTTGCTCCATTGTACTACCTTTAGTCCTCTGTTAAAGATCAGTTGGCTATACTTATGTGTATTTATTTCTAGAATTTCTATTTTCTTCCATTGGCCTGTCTATTCTTTGATGAGTACCACAATGTCTTGATTACTGTAGCCTCATAATAAGTCTTGAGGTCAGGTAGCGTCAGTCCTCTGACTTTGTCCTTCTCCTTCAATATTGTGTTAGCTATTCGGGATCTTTTGCTTCTCCAAATAAATTTTAGAATGAGTTTGTTGATGTCAAAAAATAAATTGCTGGGATTTTGATTGGGATTGCAATGACTCTACAGAGTAAGTTGAGAAGTGACATCATGACAATATTGAGTTTTCCTATCCATAAACATGGAACATCTCTCCACTTCTTTCTTTCATGAGTTTTAGAATTTTCCTCAGGCATTTCTTTTGTTAGAATTTAGCATTTTCCTCAGGCATTTCTTTTGTTAGATTTAGAAATTTTAAGATTTTGTTAGATTTATTTATAAATCTTATTTTTTAAAATAAGATTTTATTTTATTTATTTATTTTAGAGAGAGAGCATGAGCAGAAGGAAGGACGGGAGGGGAGGGTGAGGGAGAGAGAATTTCTCAAGCATACTCCATGCTGAACACAGAGCCCATGTGGGACTTATCTCACATACCTGAAATGATGAACCAAGACCCAGATGCTTAACCGACTGAGCCACCCAGGCATCCCCCCCAAAAATAAATAAAATAAAATGAAATTAATAAACATTTATGTAGATTTTACTATGCAGTATATACTGAGCAGTGAGGGGACTTAAAGGTGAATAAATACTCTTACTTTGCTCTTAAATAATTATTTTAAGGATTTTTATTTATTTATTCATGAGAGACACACAGAGAGAGAGGCAGAGACACAGGCAGAGGGAGAAGCAGGCTCCATGCAGGGAGCCCGATGCGGGACTCGATCCCGGGACTCCAGGATCACGCCCTGGGCCAAAGGCAGGGATCCCCTTAAATAATTTTTTATTTTTGTTTTTGTCACTTAGGATTTTTCAGCCACAAATAACTGAACACATGAATCCAAGTGGTTTAAAGATAAGAAAATTCAGGGACACTTGGGTGGCTCAGTTCATTAAGCATCTGACTCTTGATTTCAGCTCAGGTCATGATCTCAGGTTTGTGAGCTCAAACCCCACGTCAGGCTCTATACTCAGTGGGGAGTGTGCTGAAGATTCTATCATTTGCTCAGCTACCCTGCTGGCTTCATTTTAGGTATATACACTAATAAACCCAAAAAAGCTACAGAAGATCTTATATAACACTTTCATTCAGCTATTCCTGGTGGAAGACAAATGTTAATTCTCTTTGCACTTCTATTTTTCCAGGAGGCAAAACTTTTCCAGTCCCACACAGCAGAGTTCCCCTTGCATTTCATTTTGAGAAATGTATACCACACTTGTGGATAAACTAGTCTTTGGTAAAAGGCATGGTATATTCACAAAAATTGGGATAATTAGTGAAGAATAAAGGAAAAATAACTGCTAGGAAGGCAATCAACACAATGCTTTCTAGGGTTACAGTATATCAATGGTACTGCTACTTATAGTTGGAGTCTAGTGTGAAAACTGGGGAAATCATGAAGTTATAGCATATTAACTCCACCATTAAGCTCCTGATCATCTTTCCTCTTCTAGTTACTGTCAAGGAAAGGGAGACCCAGGTAATCCAATTCAATACCATCCAATCTGAGGTCATAGTTTTATGTAGTAGCAGGACTTGCACCTAGTTTACCTGATTTCTGCTCCAGTGTCTTTTCTATGATAAGATTCCCCCCAATTTGTTGGTTTAATTCTCTGGTTTTTGCGAGTCAAGTAGTGTAACATGATCCTCAGAAGAGGGATATCAAAGATCTAAACAATTGAAATTCTTTTTGGTTAGATAAATACAAAGGAATTGCTATGTTTTGAAATATATTTCAGAGTGCCTGGGTGGCTCAGTTGGTTACTTGTCTGCCTTCTGCTCAGGTCATGATCCAGCAGTCCTGGGATTGAGCCTATATCGGCTCTCTGCTCTTCAGAGAGCCTGCTTCTCCCTCTCCCTCTGCTGCTCCCCCTACTGGTGCTCTTTCTGTCAAATAGATAAGTAAATAAAATCCTAAAAAAAAAAAAAGAAATATATTTCATATGTCAATCTTGTTTTTAAAAAACTTGATATTTATTTGAACACTTTTTAAATACAATAATGGCAAAGTGTAATTTCTCTTGCTTTTCTCATTGAAATATATCACAAGGAAAGTTATGAAAGTTCTTTCATTTAGAGTCTTATCTGGTTCCCCACTGTACTGTCTTAATTATCAAGTATAGTTTCCTTTAAGATAAACATTATTTTCATTTACCAAATAAATTATTACATGCTCATATTTTTTCAAAGATTAGTTTTTGAAATAAATTTTATATTGCTACCTATTTTAAGTCATGTATACTAAGAAAGGGTTCAAAAATTATATTAACCCCAGATTTGAACCTTGAGTGTTCTGCTACCAGTTTCCCCGATTTCCCAAAAAACACATTTCCCATCACCCTCAACAGTGCTTTTTACATCACACCCATAAACTGGTCCTTCACACATAAGGCCGTGAAGGGACACATTTCTCATTTTGAAATTTACCTCCTCAGGCTACAAAAGTGAACCTGAAAATCAAATTCTTTACTTTTGTTTTTATTCTATTAATCTCTGAAATCATTTCCCTATGTCTAGTGTCTAATGTTTTCTCTACTGAAGAAATGTGAGATCACATCTCACATACTGATGAGAAACTTTGGGGTCTTGATGTATTTCTTAATCTTCCTCAAATAATAATCACAGGCAAATTTCCTATGGAGGCAAACCAGCTGTCTTATTCTTTTTATTAACAATCCTTTTCCAAGGCACCTTTATTGGTAAATCTTACTGCTTGTTGACAAAAAAAAAAAAATCCAAAACAACCACCACAACAAAAAACCCTTTCCTTGACTTTGGATTATTACAGAGGACAGTGTTATTCTCCAATAACTGCTACCAAATATCATCTTCCTACTTCCACAGGACACTTTAAGTCACTTGTAACATTTAACCACTTGTGTTTCTAGGGCAGGCCCAGATCACTTTAAGTTGCTAACTTGAATATGTGCCATTAAAACACAGCAAATTTTCATTTCATGGAAGTGCAGAAAGATTATAGCTCACTTGGTGTCAGTGCGTCTTTTAATCTCTGCCTCACACCAACTTCAACACTCTTTTGCTCTGAATAATTCTTCCCCACTACCTCCATCCTTTTCTAGATCTTAGGCACTATATACACTGACAGAAAGAACCCTTTCTTTTCCTGATCCTGGTCCTCCAATAAGTTGGAGCCTATTTTTGATTCCTACTTACATTTTGGTTATATTTATTGGCCCTGCTGCTTGTTATTCCTCTATAGTTTAGGATTTTATCTCAAATTTATTCCAAACCCCATCCTTAAGTTATCTTGTTAATCAACACAATTATCATTTCTGCCTTATTATAATATGTCTTTCCTGGGAAAAGTATTTTTCCTAACCATTTCTGTTTGATCTACCTGACTGTTGCATCATTTCTTGTTCATATACCAAGTCCTGTACTCTGATATCTAATATCTCCACAATGCGGCTCTGACAAGACAATCTTTTCACCCACTACTTGTCTGCTCTTATCTTAGGCATGATCCAAGTTGTACTTCTTTTTCTTTCTTGAATGGCACTATGTTACTTCTCCCCTTCCATAAAGAGCTTTATATAGCTTATACAGACTCATATATCTTTATATCGTGTCTTATACAGCTTTTCCCTTCCAATAGAATATACCATTATCCTTGCCTCAAACACAACCTATTCAATATCATATACTCTTTAAGGCCCATCTCAAATGCAACCTCCCCCAGTGGGTTTTTCATTCAGAATCTTTTGCCATCCTTTTTTCATGTCTACTTGCCGTTTGAATTTTCTTGCATTATATGGTTCTGTAACAGAGTGATAATATTTTAGCCATTTCAGTCATTTCTAGACTATAGTAATTCTCCTGGGCTCTGAGTGGTTATTATAGAGTCTTTGAAGCCGTGAGGTCAATGTTCTACTTAGAACACGATTCATTTATCTTTCAGCAATTCTAATTAATCTTTCAGCACATAGGGCAAGCTCTTCTGATTTGCTTTCATTTTCCTGTTTGCTGTTTCTACATGTCAGTGCTATTGGCAATCAGTAACTTCTTAAAAAATAATGCAATGATTGCTGTACCGTTTTAACTCATTTTATGTATTTTAATAATCTGTATATCTTCTAATTTATTTATTTCTTCTTTGAAAGTGAGTCACTGACATTTGTGACCCAAATCCAATCCCAATGTTCATACCTTCTGACTACATGTATGAATTATTTCTAATGCATGTCTCCAAGAAGGTGATAACTTTTCACTGTACTGTATATGACACTATGCTGAGACAGACATGGATATCTTTGGTATCAAAATAAATGTTAGTTAAGCACCTATCTTGAGGTTTTTATATTTCTTTTATAAGCCCCAAATAACAGCAATTTTCTATATAATTTTATTAAAATTGAATGACTTCGCAAATGTGCCCCTTTTAGGCCCAGGATTTATGACTAAAAGAGATATTTTATACTTAATAATAACCACTTTCAATGAATCAGAGTCCTTTCTTATTTATGAAATTAATTGAGTTTGAGGAGGTGGAAAATGAAAGTTAACTACTTTTAAAAATCCTACCCCTTCAGGCTACTTGAGACTCATTTCATGCATGAAAGGACTGACACTTTAAGGGGAACCTAGTGATCTGAATATGTTCAACTTTTCTTTAGTCATTTACAGTTAAGTTTTTTTCAAATGTGGACATAAAAAGAGGAGTAAAGATGAAAATTCTCCTGAACAGGATCATCTTATTCCCAGTAATTGGTTCTATATACACTAGAATTGCTGAAAGTGTAATTATATATTTATCAATTTGCAGAAGAAATTGAAAATGAAACTTGAGTCTGGTGCTGATAACATTTATATAGAATTACATCAGTGTTTGCAACTGTCATCTTTGTGGTGGAAATACTTCTCTATTCTTGTCTATATCTTGTCAGGCTACATTAAACCCATTTTTCTTCAAATTATTTGTTCTGTATTACCACTTTGGAAATATTGTCTAGCATACAATTTTAAATTGTTTATATTTATCTAAGATTTTCCCTACTACTACTTTTCATAAAATCATTAACCAGATTTATCTGTTTCCCCATGCTTTTTTTCTCAGCACACAATGGGCTGATATAACTTTATTTTGTATAAATATTTTACAGCTTTGATCTGATTCATGTTTATTCTTTTTCTTTTTTTAATTCTTTTTCTTTAAACTGTTCTATATATTCTTATTCAAACTTTTATTAGGATAAAAATATTCTTATGTTGAAAACTTATCCATATTGATCTTCAAAAGTGTGTTCCGGTGATCTTTAATTTATAACTGTAATCTCCTTGAGAAAATAACAGTGCAGCCTGCAAAAAAGTGTGACTGATGCTTTATAAGGATTCAGTTATAAATTGGGAAAAAAACCAAATTCTTGTCTTATCTAAATGTGAGACTTGAAATCATAAAAATCCTAGAAGAGAACACAGGCAGTAACTTCTCTGACATCATTTATAGTAACTTTTTCTATATAGGTCCCCTGAGGCAAGGGAAACAAAATGTGCAGAACATGACCAGACATTTCTCCAAAGAAGACATCCAGATGGCCAAGAGACACATGAAAAGATGCTCACCATCACTCATCATCAGGGAAATGCAAGTCAAAAACACAGTGAGATATCACCTAACACTTGTCAGAATGGCTAAAATCAACAACACAAGAAACAACACGTGTTGGCAAGGATGTGGAGAAAGGGGGACCCTCTTGCACTGTGGGTAGGAATGGAAACTGGTGCAGCTACTGTGGAAAACAGTATGGAGGTTCCTCAAAAAGTTTAAAATAGTACTACACCGTGATCCAGCAATTGGGTATTTATTAGGTATTTAACCAAAGAATACAAAATCACTAATGCAAAGGGATGCATGCACTCTTATGTTTAGAGCAGCATTATTTAAAATAGCCAAGATATGGAAACAGCCCAAGTGTCCATCAATTGATGAACAGATAAAGAGGTGATATAAGTACACAATGGAATATTATCCAGCCATGAAAAGGAACGATGTCTTGCTGTTTGCAAGGACATGAATGGAGCTAGGGAGTATGATACTAAGCAAAATAAGTCCATCACAGAAAGATAAATACCTTTTCACTCATATGTGGTATTTAAGAAACAAAACAAATGAGCAGAGGAGAAAAGAGAGAGATAGAGACAAACCAAGAAACAGACTTTCAACTATAGAGAACAAACTGATGGTTACCAGAGGGGAGGTGGTAGGGGGATGGGTGAAACAGGTGAAGAGGATTAAGGAGGGCACTTGTTGTGAGCACTAGGTATTGTATGGAATTATTGAATCACTATATTATACATCTGAAACTAAGATGACACTGTACTATAATTAAAATAAAAACTTAAAAAAATTCTTGTCTCAAAGTATAAAGGGCCCAGATTACAGAAAGAAAAGCATCTCCTTTGCCATTTTCTGCTAACAAATATTAAGATGTGTTCTTTTCTTTTGGTTTTATTTCTTTCTGTTTTTGTCCCAAGAAGAGATTCAAACCTTATAAGAAAATCTCTTCAGCAGTATTTACTAAGATGTATCACCAACTGCAATGAGGTGCAAGGGCTATAGAGGCTAACAGGCCAAGTGCTGTAATTACATTGCAGTATTTTTTACTTCAGGATAAAGTTTCAGAAGCATAAGAAGTTATGTTAGTTAATATTTAAACACAAATTTTAATTATGATGTAAAAATAAAATTAAAACATATTTAACTGAAAACATGCTTTCTTGATTTATTTAGCCCATTACTAGAAATAATGCTTGGACTTAAAGAGTATAAATAAGATGTTAGAGACAATACTTTTTACACCCAGACTTTAGCAGCAGACTATGTCTAGGAAAAGGAGAATTACATAGATTAATTTCAATGTAATATTTATAATGAAAATCTTTGCATATTTTTAAGTTTATAGTTTCTAATCTAAGATACATTTTTTTGTTATTATCAGATATTATAATTTATTTGTTTCTTATCTTAGAAAGTCATAAACTACAAAATCCCACAACAGAAAGAAATCACCGTGAACGTCAAACTCCTTCCAAAGTACTGAGGACTTACATAAGTTATTGTCTTTGTATGTATTCACTGCAATTAGCATTTTCCACTCAGGAAAAATACATAATTGTCTGCATCTTTTCAACAAGAACTGTTTTGAAAAGAAATTATATGTATTTATAATCCTATAAATGTATAAGCATCATCAGATAAAAATAAATAAATAATAACAGTAAATCAATTCTCCTTGAAATATTGTTTATCTGTATGATGTTTTTTGGGAGAGTTCCTTGCATGATGCTTGCATGATGCTTTTTGGGAGACTTCCTTAACGTGGTTATACCTCTCAGATGGCTAGTTATTTTGGTTTGTGAACTCATGTGAGTATAGGTAAGGGAGGTCAGCCATCTTGTCTGGCCTGCTGCACTGGAAAAGCACCCAAGCTGAGGCATGGTCTATGTCAATCCCAGGAAATTTAAATGCAAACCCCTAGGCATGACATGAATGGCTGTCAGTCACTCCAGTTTGCTACCCACTTCCCAGGCAACTCCTTTTTTCAGAGCTTTTCTTGAACTCCTTAGAGATTAGCAGTAGTGCTAATTATATCTAAAGGTATAATCCATCAGTTCACTAACCCTTGGGGACCTGGAAGGAGTGGGTGACGAGGGACTATCTGAAAAGTCCATGTGCCCGGCTTTGCATTATTTCCTCACTCCAACTTTGGACTCAGGCATCCAGAGGTCTAGCTTGTTGACACTTTTTTCTGTAATGTAGGGAGGGTGGTGGTTGTACCTAGATAGCCCAGGGAAGAGGTGAAGAAAAGAACCTCACATGCTCGTCCAGTATCTCCTTTCATGGCTTCCTTCTTGTCACCTTCAACTGTTCACATGATCCTCAGTCCCCAAACAGTCCTAAACAACCTTCCCTCTCTCCAGGTTCATTGTGGTTGTTGTGTAAGTTGCTTCTCACCTTACAGCTTTTGCAGGTTTGATGTTGCCTGAAGGAGTTAGCAAGAACATTTTTCTTATAAATTATGACTGTTCATAAAACTTATGTATACTAACATCTGCCGAAGTATTTAGTATTGCATAAAATTATGTCATTAGCTAAACTTAGCATCTGTATTTCATGTATTGCCAAAGAAAATCACAGATTTTTTTTATACCCAGCCACCTGAACATATTTGAGATCCTTAAGTCTGCCTGAGGCAACTCAAAGAAATAGACCATAAGCTGGAAGTTCCTTCTCCACTCTACACATAATATAGGAAGCATTAAAGCATTAATCTGTTTGTTGTTTAAATCAGGGGAGTGGGGTACCTGGGTGGGTGGCTCAGTGGTTGAGCATCTGCCTTTGGCTCAGGTCGTGATCCTGGGATCCTGGGATCTAGTCCCACATTGGGCTCCTCACAGGGAGTCTGCTTCTCCCTCTGCCTATGTCCCTGCTTCTGTGTGTGTGTGTGTCTCTCATGAATAAATAAAATATTTTAAAAATAAATACATAAATCAGGAGACTGAGTTCTCCTAATTGTTGAATTCATTTCTTAACATAAAATGAAAAAATATAATAAAGTCAGAAAAAAGGTACTTGAGAAAACTTAAGGAAAAAACTCTGCTAACCAAGCTTTTATGACTTCATAATCATCTGTCCTGTTTTGCTGGGCAAATTCTCTGCAGTAAAGGGGAAAACTTCCCATCTGTAGCAGCATTTGTCTAGGTGGTATAAAACTCCATCACAACTGCTATAACCAACACTTAAAGCTAAAAAAGTGCTATTATCTTTGAATGAATCTCACTGGACCTGACTAAAGGCTCTTTTGTCCAATGAACAGTAGCACTAATTTTTTACCCAATAGATACAAACCAATGGGCTATTCAGATCCTCTCTAAAGTGATCATTTACAATCCTTAATTAAGATGATCACTAAATAACCCCCTAGCTAAAAATCCCTGAATCCTACCCCTCAATTTCCCATCTCTACTCAGTTAACTTACTGGTAAGTATTGACTTTGTCATAAGTTATTTTATCTCTGAGGATCTAGGTGTAAGTTTATCAAATGATTAGGTTTTAGAAACTTGATTCTCAAAAAAGTGTGGTCCATGGATAATAAGCATTGATCTCACTACAGAAACAAGCTAGAATCTTCAGAACCCTCCCCTAGAACTATTGAATCAGAATTTGAATTTTAACACAATCCCCAAGGGATTCCTATACAGAATAAAGTTAGAGAAGGGTAGGTCTAGGACAGGATTTATCAGAGGTAAATACATGGACAACCTACAACAAAAGCACCTGGAGAGTTTGTTTGAAATGCAGGGTCCTGGGCAGAGCTTGGTGGCATAGTTGCTTAAGTGTCCAATGCTTGGTTTGGGCTCAGGTCGTGATTTCAGGGTCATGAGATCTAGCCCTGTGTCCAGCTCATCACACTCAGCGTGGAGTCTGCTTAAGACTCTCTCCCTCTCCCTGTACCCTTCTCCTGGACCCCTCTCCCTCCCCCTCAAATAAATACAGCTTTAAATGAAGGGTCCTGGGATCTATGTCAGATTCACCTAATGAGAGTCTCAGCAGGTAAAACCTTGGGAATCTGAATTTTAAACAAGCACCCCAAGTGATTATAATGTACACTGAAATGTGAGAACTGCTACTTTAAAAATTGCAATCATCAAGTACATTTTTTATCAAGCAATTTGTATCTCACTTTTACAATTAATTTTTCCATTTATTTTAAAGACAATGTGTTTACCATAATTAAGCTGGGGCTAATCAAACAGAAGCAACAAGAATGCTATTTTATCTCTAAATAGTACATTACAGCATATACAAGATCAAATATTTATTATATTGGCTTAATCTTTTGATCTGTATGTCAAAATGTCTTATCATTGTGCCTGTGTAATAGCCACAATAGATTATTACCCAAATAAATTGCACCAATGATTCACCTTAGATTCACAGAAATATTAAGAAGCATTGGAGGTTTGTTTGGGTTTTTTTTTTTTTTTTTTTGGCTTCATAATTTTATGAAATTTAAATGAGAATGCGGTGCCTGATTTTAAATTTAAATTACTCTCTGGAGAGGAACACTTCCTTACATATTTGTCTAACTATAACTTCATAGTGATATAGGTACATCTGAATGTCTGTCATATGTCTTGCATAATTCATACACTGCCTTTACTATAATTAATTTTATAGAGTGAAAATTTTTTAGTAAATAATAATGGTATACCTTACAACTCAAATAGGAAAGCACTAGGGGCAATTGGGTGGCTCAGTCAGTTAAGCATCTGTCTTCAGCTCAGGTCATAATCCCATGGTCCTAGGATTGAGCTCTGCATTGGAATCCCTGCTCAGCAGGGAGTCTCCTTTCCCTCTGCCTCTGCCTGCTGCCCCTCCTGGTTTTTTTTTTTTTTTTTTTTTTTGCCCCTCCTGTTTCTGATTTCTCTCTCTCAAATAAATAAAGAAACAAAATCTTTTTAAAAAATAGGAAGGCATTAGAAATATCAGGGTAAAAGGGTGCCTGGGTGGCTTAGTTAGTTAAGTGCTTAATTAGCATAATTAAGTGCTCTTGATCTCAGTTCAGGTCTTGATCTCAGGGTTATGAGTTCAAGCCACAAATTTGGCTCCATGCTGGATGTGGAGTCTACTTTAAAAAAAAAAATCTTTATCTATATCTATATAGATAGATATATTTCAGGTTAGAACAAAAGGAGATCTCTTCAACAAATGGTGTTGGGAAAACTGGACAGCAACACACAACACACGAAAGAATGAAACTGGACCACTTTTTTACACTATACACAAAAGTGAATTCAAAATGGATTAAAGACCTAAATGTGAGACCTGAAAACATAAAAATCCTGGAAGAGAACACAGGCAATGAATTCTCCGACATAGGCTATAGCATTTTTTTTTCTATATATAGGTCCCCTAAGGCAAGGGAAACAAAAGCAAAAAATAAACTATAGGGACTTCATCAAAATAAAAAGCTTCTGCACAACTAAAGAAACAATCAAAAAAACTAAAGGGCAACCTATGGAATGGGAAAAGATATTTGCAAATGACATAGCCAATAAAATGTTAGTATCCAAAATATATAAAGAACTTATACAACTCAACACTCAAAAAATAAATAATCCAATAATAAAATGGGCAGGAAAATAAAAATAAAAATAAAAAATGTGCAGAACATGAACAGACAGAATGACAGATACCATTTCATTTATATGTGGTATTTACGAAACAAAACAAACGAGCAGAGGGAAAAAGAGAGAGAGAGACAAGCCAAGAAACAGACTCTTAACTATAGAGAACAAACTGATGGTTACCAGAGGGGAGGTGGTGGGGGGATGGGTGAAATGGGTAACAATGAATAAAGAGTACATTCGTCATTATGAGAAGTAGGTGATTAAAATAAAAACTTGTGGGTGACTCTTGATTTCAGCTGAGGTCATGATCTCAGGGTTGTGATATCATGCCCCATGTTGGGCTCTGCACTAGGTGTGGAGCCTGCTTAAGATTCTCTCTCTCCCTCTCCTTCTGTCCTTTCCTCCCACTTCCTCTCTCTAATAAATAAATACATACATACATACATATATACCTACATACATACATACTTAAAAAAAAGAGGAGAGAATTTGATGTTAGTTTTCAAATGCCAAAATATTACAGTTGTGTGACTGTGGGTGTGTGTGGGTAGGTGTGCACATATGTATGCAAAAATGTAAACAAACTTTCATTAATCTTATTGCTGGCCTGTTTTTTATTGATTCGATTTTTCTGCATTCAGAAGTTGTCCTATATTACTTATTCTAAATTTTTGCTAGTACAGCTATTAAAGAAGAGTACCCAATCAAATGTTGATATAAAGAATAAAGTATTTAAATCAAAATGTTGATATAAGGAATAAAGTATTTAAGATTTGGCATAAAGATGATAAACAGAAGATATGTACAGGACAGCATCATGGGTATACATGTTATGGCTTCTTCCTCCTCCTCCTTTTTTTCTTTTTCTTCTTTGAATATTGGTTTGAGGAACGCCAAAATGATTATGAAAAAGTTGGCTAGAAGAATAAACCTTCTTCACTTACCCTAAGATCTTTCTGCTGATAGGAATGGGCAGGGCAATATGAAGAGTGATTGACAGAGGCACAGAAGTGGCCTTTGGTAGATTATGGGCTTTCCCAAAATCTCCTTAGGCTAGTTTATTTCCTCTCAATTTCTCTGATAAGGCTACTCTGGGATATTTACTTTGATACATAGATTTCTGGGCCCCCTTCCACATCAACTGAATCAGACTCTCCAAGGACCTGGGAATCTGTGTTTTCTCTTCAAGCATACATATTTTGAATGGCAGAGTAAGAAGACTTAGACTTTTTAAATTTTTTCATTCTAATTATAATGATTTTTCATGAATGGTGGGAAAAGGGGAAGAATTTTTTGTGATCATGTGGATTTTGGTGCAGTAGATTTCTTTTTTTTTTTTTTAATTTTTATTTATTTATGATAGTCACACACAGAGAGAGAGAGAGGCAGAGACACAGGCAGAGGGAGAAGCAGGCTCCATGCACCGGGAGCCCAACGTGGGACTCGATCCCGTGTCTCCAGGATCACGCCCTGGGCCAAAGGCAGGCGCCAAACCGCTGCGCCACCCAGGGATCCCGGTGCAGTAGATTTCTAAATAATTCTTGTTTCATTTATTCCAGTGCCATTTTGATGGACTCCTGACTAATTGTACCTTTACCATAACAATGAACTAAATCTGGACAATTAGCTAACTACTTGAACCACTGATATTTTTATTTTATAACTGTTAATTATCAAAGGGAATTCAGTATCATTTCATTTTATTATTTATCTAAAATTACATATTGAATCCCCAGAAAAAATAAATTTACATATTGATTTTAATTTAATCAAATAATTTATATTATTCACACTTTTATTCAAATATATCTGGTTATGTGTTACTAGTTTATGTGCATGGTAACTGAATAAATATGCACCTGGTAGCATTACTACTTAAGCTTCTTCCATCAGATTTGTGAAGTCAGTGTTTACAGTTTAAAAAGAGTCTTTGAATTCTGAATATAGAAGTAGTTTTTAAAACTTAAATTGCTTTATAATTCTAATATCTTTTAAACTACAGAAAACTCTCAAGGGCAAAATAGATTAAGAAGTATTGTTATGATAATTATGGAATGTCAAGGCAAAGGAAAATAATGTAGACTTTTACTAATGAAATGGATTGATATATTAGCCTTTACTGCTATGCCATTAACGTATTTTATACCTTTGTCTCTGTCTGTGTGATCCTCTTAGATGTAAAAATGGTTCAACAGGTAAAAGCTGGGGTAGTTTTGGTTACATGGGACTTCCCAATGTTAAAGTCATCTGAAATTATTACAATGCTTAGTCTAAGCTCACCAAGGTTAAAATTAGTGTATTTTAATTTTCAAAAGTGAATTGTACTTAAGCCAATAATTTTAAGAATTCCTAAAGGCTCTATAAGATGTATGATTTCTCTATTGATTGTTCTGCTAGAAAAGATGTTAAGATACCATTTGCTTTCTCATTTGGCTTCCATAAACAATACAACATGAATTAATAAGTTGAGCTTTAATACTATACCGTACCATACCACACTACATATCATGCTATAACATATCATACCAGGAAATTTTAGATATCTTATGTTAACTTATTTGTAGATAGCAAATATTATCATTGCCAAACACTTTAGTAAACAATTCGTCTAGAAATCTAACTTTTCAGTCCCTTGCATCTTCTTAACTAAATGCTTCCTTTGTGATGTAGATTTCACCTAAGTAGTCTCAATAAATTTTCTTTACTTGTAATTTTGAATAATTTACAGTATCACATATTAAACTACAGTCAAACTTCAAAGCAGTGGAGTAGGTATCTCTGAGCATACGTAACAAAAAATTGACTCGGTTTAATGAGCAGCAAATTTAAGTCTACTTTCACAATTTGGGAGGCAATATAAGAATTCTTTCTGTCTTATAAACTTTACCATGTTTGTTTCTTTTTTTTTTTTAAGATTTTATTTATTTATTCATGAGAGACACAGAGAGAGAGAGGCAGAGAGACAGGCAGAGGGAGAAGCAGGCTCCATGCAGGGAGCCCGACGTGGGACTCGATCCGGGGACTCCAGGATCATGCCCTGGCCTGAAGGCAGATGCTCAATCGCTGAGCCACCCAGGCGTCCCTACTTTCTTTATATAATGTTCTGGAATGCCCAAACACATTCCTAGATCCAAAGTTCCAAAGTTATTGAAGCCATAGACACTAAAGTTATAGGTAAAGGTATTTTCCTTGTTATGGTATATTTGCCAAGCCAAAAATAAAATGGAATCCATGAGGATAAAAATATTTATAATATAATTTTGACAGGAAAGGAAACCTTAGAAGTACTCATCTAAAATAATTACCAAGTCAGTGTGAACTCCAACTATCATATCCACATTCTAGACAGCAGCAGAAAAAGAGGAAGGACGTTGGAAAGAGTATGACCTCTCCATTTTGAAAAGCTTCCTAAAAATTCAACACAGCACTTCTGCTTATAACCCACTGGCCAGATCTTAACCAGATGACTGAAACTAGCTAGAATGAAGACTGAGAATCCTCTCTCTCCTCCTTACATGACTGAATAAAATCAAAGTCTTATCCGTGAGGAGGAAAAGACAAATGGTTATTGGGGTAAACAATCAACAGTCTCCTCCACAAAAGCTCATAAAAAGAGTTTTTTTAATCACAAATAGCACAAAGTTATCTAATATTTCATTGATCTGGGGCACTTGGGTGGCTCAGTTGGTTAAGCCTCTACCTTTGGCTCAGGTCATGATCTCAGAGTCCTGGGATCCACTCCTGTGTTGGGCTCCCTGCTCAGCAGGGGATCTGCTTCTCCCTCTGCCTGTACCCCTTGCCCCCCCATTCATGCTCACTCTCTCTTTCTCTCAAATAAGTAAATAAAATCTCTTTTTTTAAAGATTTTATTTATTCACTCATGAGAGACACAGAGAGAGAGAGAGGCAGAGACATAGGCAGAGGGATAATCAGGCTCCATTCAGGGAGCCCAGTGTGGGACTCAATCCCAGGACTACAGGATCATGCCCCAAGGCAAGGCTAATGAAGGCTCAACTGCTGAGCCACTCAGGCATCCCAAATAAATAAAATCTTTTAAAAAATAAATAATAATAATAATATCTCATCAATCTGCTTTCATTGGCATACTGAGGCCTTTTGATGTTTAAATATTTCTTAATAAATAATGTATAGTAATGTTGCAAGATAACATTTTTCTTAAAGTTATTATTATTTGACTTTGAAAAAAATTCCAGACACAAATAAAATGTAAGAATGGACATTTAAGGGGATCACTGGGTGGCTCAGTGGTTTAGCGCCTGCCTTCAGCCCAGGGCGTGATCCTGGAGTCCTGGAATCAAGTCCTGCATTGGGCTCCTGGCATGGAGCCTGCTTCTCCCTCTGCCTGTGTCTCTGCCTCTCTCTCTCTCTTTATGTGTATCATGAATACATTAATAAAATCTTAAAAAATAAAAAGAATGGACATTTAAGATCATAGCTAGAACTAGAAGTCCTGTAGAGTATCTCTATGGTTAACTTTTTTATGTAATCTAAAATGTAACAACATTACATTGTCTAAAAAACCCTTAGTCTGGTCTCTAGGTTTAATCAGAAAGTTAACACTGGGAAATAAGAAAAGGTTCAAAAAAAACCCCCATAAACTGACTGAATTGCTATTGAACTTTTTAGAAAAATTCATGTTTCTTCTCTTTTGAGGCACATGGTAGTACTACACTTCCTTACAAATATTGAGGTTAAATATAAACATATAACTTCTTTGACCAAAAATGTGTGAGAAAAAGTGCTGTATGTTATTTCCAAATTGAATGTCATTGGATGATTTTTCAAGCTCCCCTTCCCTGCCACATGTAGAAACTGATCCTCACTCAGCATGGGTGTACCTTCTCAGTGTACCTCTGAGTATACCCTTTCCATCTATGATGAACACGTACTATGAGCAAAAATTAAACTATTATGTAAATCCACTGATTTAGTATGATGTGTCCAAAAGGATGTATTTTCTCTTCTCAAATGAGCTTTATGGTACTGAAATTATCTTTCAGGTGTTAAAAATATAATAGAAAATGTTATTTAAAAAATTAAAACAGGGACACCTGTGTGGCTCAGCGGTTTGGCGCCTGCCTTTGGCCCAGGGCATGATCCTAGAGTCCTGGGATCGAGTCCCCGCATCGGGCTCCCTGCAGGGGGCCTGCTCTCCCTCTGACTGTGTCTCTGCCTCTATCTCTGTGTGTCTCTCATGAATAAATAAATAAAATCTTTAAAAAAAAATAAAATATTTTTACAAACTGTTCTTTATAAGCAATAGATAAATAGTTTAAAAATTTAGAACCACCTGTCTGGTTCAATTGAAAGAGTATGCAACTCTTAGTCTCGAGTTGTGAATTCAAGCCCCGTGGTGGGTGTAGAGATTACTAAAAAATAAACTCTAAAAAATTTAAATGGTGTGGAAGGTAGACTTTATAAACATCACACATTTTATTTTATGAAAATATGAGGCATTAACATAAGCAAGAACAGTTTACAAATTCTTATTCTAATCAATCCCAAAAGAATAGGCTGGCAAGGACCAGTTTTAGACACAATTTAAAATTGATCGATAGATCTTCTATGCTCAAAAATGACCCCTTTGAAAATAATATTCTACACTAATATGATTTGCTTTTCTTTTCAGCAATATTGACTTATGTACTCATTCAACAATACATACTGGGTGGTATCTCAAGTACTCTTTAGTACTAAAGAATACAATGATGAGTCAGTTATTTCTGGTCCTCGAGGAGCCCATCATCAAGTACAAAAACCACACAAATGTTTGCAGTTGCTCAAGGTAGGATGCTTCCAGTATTATATATATGAAGAAAATGATATGTGAGTTGATAAAAGAAGAATATCACTAGATATTATAGTCATGTATATACTGTACTCTGTTGCTTTTATTTATCATGTACAAATGAGGCCTTGAAAAATGAATAAGATCTTGATGGCCAGAGTCGAAAGAAGGGGAAGATGTTCCCTTCAAGAAAAGGAGGCAAAGAAAGAATAACAGATGTAATGGGGGAACAACAAAGGGATAGCACAAGCCATATGCTTGTGCCTATGGACCACAAGGTTGGCATAGAAGAGTGTGAATAAAGGCTGAAAAGATGCTGAACTGTTTACCGTTCTGCACTGTAATTATTTCTTATAAGCCTGCGTTTTGTGGAAGAAATGGTACATGAGCTTAGGGGCTTCATCACTCATCCTATGTCCCAGAGTAGCTTGACCCAGAATAGTCAGTCAAGTGAAAGAATGCTGGAGTGGAGATTTCTATGTGTGTCCTGACCTTACTAAAAGCTCACCAAAAGCTGGATTCTAGAGAGCCATGATTTTAAAATATTTCATTCTACTGCACTGAATTAGCAATTAGAATTAGGCATGTCTCTAAAGAAACAGAGCAGATCACAAGCCAAGTGTACATAGTAAGTACAGGTGTCTCCCTCTAACCACCAGGGATAAATCCCAAGATACCCCATGGATGCCTGAAACCACGGATAGTACCAAAACTATATAACTATGTTTTTTTTCTTACTTTTTAATGTTTTTTTTTAATTGAAGAATAGTTGACATACAAAATTATATTCGTTTCAGGTATAACACATATTTGGTTTTACAATTATATACACTACAAAATGCTCACCACAGCTAGTGTAGTTAACATCTGTCACCATATAAGGTTATTAACAATATTATTGATTATATTTCCTATGCTGTACTTTTCATTCCAAAGACTTAATTATTTTATTTTATTTTTAAAAGATTTTTATTTATTTATTCTTGAGAGACACAGAGAGAGAGGCAGAGACACAGGCAGAGGGAGAAGCAGGCTCCCTACTGGGAGCCAAATGTAGGACTCCATCCCAGGACCCCGGGATCACAACCTGAGGTGAACGCAGACACTCAACCACTGAGCCACCCAGGTGCCCCGAGACTTAATTATTTTATAGCTGTAAGTTTGTACCTCTTCCAATCCCTTCATCTATTTCACCTATCCCACCATCCCCCTAACTATATTTTTTCCTATACACACATGCCTGTGATAAAGTTTAATTTATAAATTAGGCACAGTAAGAGATTAACAACAACAATAATAAAATCAAACAATTTTAACAAAACGCCATAATAAAAGTAATGTGAATGTGGTCTTTCTCTCTCAAAATATCTTATTATATGTACTCAGCCTTCTTGTAATGATTTGACAAGATGCCTATGTGATGAGCTGAAGTGAGGTGAATGACACAGGCATGGGGATGTAGCAGTAGGCTACTATTGACTTCTGATGATTCGTCAGAAAGGATCATCGGCTTCCAGGTTGACTGCAGGTATAACTGAAACCAGACACAAAACTGCAGACCCGAAACTGCATAAAGTGAAACTGAATAAGAGGGGATTGGAGGGGCACCTGGGTAGCTCAGTTGATTGAACCTCCTACTCTTGGTTTCAGCTCAGGTCCTGATCTCAAGGTTGTGGGCCAGCTCCTTCTCCTCCAGCCCCGCACTCAATGCGAAGTCTGCTTGTCCTTCTTGCTATGTTCCTCCCTGTGCTTGCCATCTCTCTCTCTCAAATAAATAAATAAATAAATTTTTAAGAGGAGATTGTAATAATGTGTTTTGACCCTCTTGTTCTAGTTCAGAGTTTCTTAACCTTTTTTTATGCCATCAGCCTCTTTGGCAGTTTGGTGAAGCCTATGCCTTTTCACAGAACAAGGAGTTCATACATAAATACATAAAATATGATGCAAGAATTACAGAGCTGCCTGGGTGGCTCAGTTAGTTAAGCATCTGACTCTTGATTTCAGCTCAGTTCTTGAACTCAGGGTTGTGAGCTCAAGCCCCACAATGGGCTCCATGGTGGGAGAGGAGCCTACTTAAAAAAAAAAAAAAGTTACAAGGATTATAGAAAAAAATAATAACATTCCAATAGGTTATCAAAAAGTAAAAAATATTATAATACAATAAAATGTGTACTTCTTCATTAACACAATGCATAATAAGATCTAATGGTGGGGCTATTATAACTGTCATACTTTAAAAGTAGTGATAAATATAAATAATATTTCAAGATATCTTTAACAACTGAAATGTAATATAAACATGTCTGTAGTTCTGTGATGACCAAGTTATAGATACGACTAATATTGTTGTGGTTTGGGAATGCTGTATTGCAGTTAAAAAGTCAGTGAAAATAAACATGGGATTTTGCATATCGACTATTCTTGGGCCCCAGGTTAGAGCTGCTTCAGATAACTCAATTTCCCAGATGCAAAGGGGTATGAAATGTAGCAAACATCCCATTTTTACTGTCCTTTAGATAGCCACTTGGGTACGTATATGAAAATATCTCTATTCTTTTTTATGTTCTGTCCACTTTCTGTATGATCTTTCTTATAAATGCTAAAATATCCTACTATTATGTTGATAACTGCAAATCCTAGTTTCCTTACCCATACAATGAATGTATTTAGATCAATGACTTTTATGTTTCTTTTGGCTTTTCTGAATGGTTTAAACCTATTTAGGTGATGGATATCACCATGTTTAAAATTATAAGGAGAACACAGATTTTTTTTTTTTGTTTGTTTTATGAAATAACTGAAGCTTTAGAAAAGATGGATAGAATGATAGATAGGACAATGGATATAGGAATGTTCTGGTTATCTCTAGCTACAAAAGAAACTGCCCCAAATGTAGCAGCTTAAACAAAGAAAATCAATTATGATTATTTTCTGTCACACTTCTGGGGCGACTAAGCTAAGCTTGGTGCCTCTTGATCATAGTCTCTCCTGTAGTTCCAGTCAGACGGAGGTTGGAGCTTGAATCATCCAAAGGCTTTTCTCACTCACATGTCTGTTGGTCAATGCTGCCTTTTGGCCAAGACTTTAGCAGGGGTTGTTGGCCTGTACATGCCTATGCGTGCAACTCAGTCTATTTCATAGGATGGTAGTTTGGTTCTAATGGAGAGTGAGTCAAAAAGACAGAGAATTAGGCAAGAAGTTTCATAAAATTTCCTGATCTAGTGTCAGAAATTACATCACTTCATTTCTTCTGCATTTTAGCATACTAGGCTAGAATGAAGTCACTAAACCGGGCCCACTGTATCACCACATTCCAGGCAGTGTCAAACAATTTGTGGCCATATTTTCAAACCACCAGAAAGAGGAGTTTATGGAGTACATAAAACAGTCTTTTACTTCCCAGTTCAAAATTTCCCTCACACCTTGTGTTGTGAACTGTTACATAGACTATAAAAAAAAAATTGAAGATCTATGGGTGACTCCTTTACTATGTATATACAGGTTAATTTTTAACAGTACTGGAGTTCCCTTTGTAGTGAAATTCTTTAATAGAGGGTAGCAATTATGCATTTTTTAATATCAAGGTTGAGCTGGGGTCACCCATACTTTCATTAACAAATGTATCATCTTCTAATCTTGTGTGCTAATGCTTTGAATAGTTTTATTGATCCCAAAATGTTCGTCACTAATTGAAACAGATGCTTTATTTAAACAGCACTTATGAAATGATATGCAAACAAGCTCTGCTTCATGTTTTGGCAGAAGTTAAGTCCAATTTGATCAGAGAGCTCATCTGTTCTATATATACTCTTTACTTGGGAGAGAAAGAGACCTCAAGCCCAGAGCTCTACTCTCCTCCCTTTGACATGACATGTGCTCCTGTGGTGAGAGGAACAAAGACATGAGAACAGAATTGTGGTCTCTACTTTCAGCGTGGACTGCAAACTTAATGGAGTAACCATCTTTAACAATATATCCTAATGTGCTTTATTGATCTGAAAACTGAAACAAGATATATGCAGGCCTTATATTCTCTATTTATAAAATAGAGAAAATAATTATGTTAACTATATTACAGGCTGTTGTGAGGAAAATAATGCTAGAAAGTTGCTCCACAATAATGATGAGTTACTAACATTCTTGCAATACTTGAGGCACTGTAGCACTCAATAAATATAACCTGTATTGTTATAATGATAAGGCATTATTCACATGAAATAATTAAAACTGTCATTATGGATATTTGATTGGATTTGAAACAAAATTTATAAAATAGAGATGAGAGAAACAAGAAAAGCATGTGAAAGGCAGGGCAGAGATTCAGGAAAAGGTGGTGTTTGTTTTTTCAGTCAAAATGGCTTATGTT
This sequence comes from Vulpes vulpes, assembly GCF_048418805.1. NCBI lineage: Eukaryota > Metazoa > Chordata > Mammalia > Carnivora > Canidae > Vulpes > Vulpes vulpes. The sequence continues at coordinate 30,594,500 of NC_132796.1, read as the reverse complement.
GTGACAAGAGAGAACATGAGATAAGGTCTTGGGTTTCATGTGAAAATTAAAGTTGTAACTGAAAACTCTGCATAAAATGGGAACTTCAAAATATGTGTACCTTTGTTGAAATAAGTGATTAGATCAAATCCAGCAAAAGTTTACAAACACTCTGTTGTGTGTCTTTGTCTGACTGCTAGATGAGAAAAAGCATTTCCCAGGAGGTAACATGGGCAGTCTGTTCATCCAGTGCACTCTTGGTTTGTATCATTCTACTTGAATGGATCAGGAACCCCAAACCAAGAACTTTACATAGAAATTAGTCTAGGGACTGTTATATCCCCTAGGATTACTGGTAAAAGCAAACATAAAGTAATTCAAGAAAGGAATTCATACAATTCAGGCTGCACAGGGAGGCAAGGGGGTGTGTGGGGATGAACACAAAAGCACATAAAGAAGCAGTCTATCAAAAGAAAGAATCATGAGTCTAATGGTCAGAAAGAGTAGAGCCCAAATAACATAAGCAAATACTGTACAAATGTGAGATAAAATATAAGCATTTTTTAAATGGCGAAGACATAAAAAAATGAAATTGAAATAGTAATTTAACAAAAGAAAGAAACAGTAATGAAAAATGATCCTTTTAAAAAAAAACAGGAAGGGGCTGGCTGGGTGGATCAGTTGGTTAAGTGTCTGACTCTTGATTTCAGCTCAAGTCATGACCTCAAGGTCATGGGATGGAGCCCTGTGTAGGACTCCAGTCTCAGTGTTCTCTCTCCCTCTCTCTCCTCCTCTGTCCCTCCCCTGCTTGCATGCATGCCTGGGTGCACTCTCTCTCTCTCTAAAAATAAAATAAATAAATAAAATCTTTAGAACAACGAGACTTTTAAAAAAATAACAGAAAAGAACTGGAAATTTCTGAGTGAAAAATATAGGCACTGACTTTTTAAAAAAATATATATATTCAATTGATGTACTAAGTTGCAAATATTCGCAGATGATAACAGAAATGGAGAACTGCAACAAAGTTTTGAGTAAACTAATTCAGAATCCAGAATTCTGCATAGGAAGACATAAGTGAAAACTACAAGAGACATTCTGACACATGAAGGATACTATGGACTCTAACCCATATTGTGGGGGACCCCGTTTTGAATTATATAGATGCCTTAGCCAGCATGCTGTAACTCAGTTCACATCTTTCCTCTAACAGGCACCACTTCATTTTCTCTTGGGCCTAAGAGTCTACCTTCAGGAGGACTGATTCAGAGAGAAGTCCTGTGCAAGTGCTAGAAGTAGAGTCAGGCTAACTAGTAAGGAATCTTGGCTTTACAGGTGCCTGGAATGTGAGGGGGGATGGACACGTTCCATTGGATCCTCAGCCTCCTTGCCCTGTGAGGAGTGGCAAAGACAGAAAAAGGGTAAAGTGAGGCTCTGAAAAGCATGAGGCCTAGGGCAGGGACCTCAGTTGATTGGTTTGAAAGGAGGTTTTAGGTTGTATACTCCCAGAAGCAGATATTGAGACTACACATTGAGAACAAATAGGGTTTTTTTTTTAAGATTTTATTTATTTATTTATTTATTTATTTATTTATTTATGAGAAAGAAAGAATAAGCGGGGTCGGGGGTGGGGGGATGGAGGGCAGCAAAGGGAGGAGGAGAAGCAGACTCCCCACTGAACAGAGCGCTGAGCAGATGGAGCAGGGCTCCATCCCAGAACCCTGAGATCATGACCTAAGCTGAAGGCAGATGCTTAACCAACTAAGCCACCCAGGCACCCCTACAAATAGTTTATTTAATAGGTGATCTCAAGAAGCATAGATAGGGGAGTGGGAGACAGTGAAGAGAGGAGATCAAGTCAGGTGATTTTAATACAGGGAATTGAAAAGTACAAACTTCCAGTTATGAAATAAATGCCACCACGTTTTAAAAGAACAGCACAGGGAACACAGTAAAAAATACTGTAATACACTTATGGTGAGCATTTTGTAACGTGTATTATTGTTGAATCACTATATTGTATGCCTGAAACTAATTTAATATTTATGTCAAACTATACTTCAATTAAAAATTTTAAACCTTTAAAGAAACATTTTTTTAAATGAGCAGGGTACCACTGTGGGCAATTGGAGCTTAATCCTGTTGAGGACCTCTGGAAGAATTCAGCTCAGGGTTATTCTAACCAAAGGGTGAGGAAGCTGGGTTATTTCTCTGCTAATCCCCATCCATCATCCGTTGAGAACTGCTCCTGTGGGCTTTCACGGCCACTTCTGGCCTGATCCATGGATCAGGAGTGCTCCAAGGGCAGAGCACTCCCCTATAGCCAGAGAAAGCCCTCAAGGAGAAAGAAGCTTTCCATTCAAGCCATTGACCTACAGGGAAGATTTAAATCCCCAGAGGACCTGGCAGAGCATGGATGGCATCTGCTACAGTGCAGAATTGGACGAGTCTTTGAGAAAACATGTCCCTTAAAGAGAATGATGGTATGATGGCATAATGTGGCCAGTAAAATTTCCAAATTTCTAAAGAGCAAAATGGCATCTACCTCTGCTATTTTACATCTGAAGGGACATGAATACAGAAGGATGAATCTCTTGATCCAGAAGTGGCTTCTTATTTATAATATTTGATAATACTTCTATTTATGTTTATTACACAAATCAAATTACTTTGCATGTTTAAGAAAAGATACATATTATTTTAACAGTACATCTTCAAAAACAGAACTATGTTACCATGAGCTTCACTGTTATGATGAATTCCTTTTTGGAAGGAGAGAGACTGGCCCTATGCATTCCTTCGGGTCTTTACTCATGAATATTTCTTGAATTGGAAAATATACACTTAAGAATGCCCTTGGCTTCCACTTTCAGGCTCAGTATCATTAAGAAGTAAATATTTTTAGGAAAAATGAATGGTGTATAACATAAAGCTTTTGACACAAGCTTCATACTTTAACTTGTGCATTTCCACTTTTGTAGACTATAAAATAGCTGGTGATTCTTTATCTTTGATGACATTATAATACTATTGAGATGTTTAAATTTCCTATTCTAAACATTTCTTTTTACTTAAATTTCCTATTCTAAAGGTTTTCATCTCAATCTGTTCCTGTGTGAGCAAAATCAGGCATATTTTTGGGCGATTTCTGTTAATAAAACAACACACTTTGATCAAACAATTCTTTCTCCTGATTTGCTTTAATGAGATTGCCACAACCCAAATACTTCTCTCAGAATGAAAGTAATCAATGAACAAAGGTGATAAAATGTGCCTGGAGTCCTTTTTTGCCAAGAGAAAATTACATTCTAAAATTATATATTTGTGTTTGAGTAGGATGGAATTAAAATAGCAATATTTTGACAATCTTTGAGACTACCTGTTTCCCCCATAGACCAGTTGAGAATGCTGGGGCTTCGGTTATACATAGTATAGATTCCAACAGTGATTCATTGCCAATGTGTGTTACTGAATAATATTAAATTATACTATGGTATATGCACATAGCAGCATATAACAATATGTGCTATATAATTTACAGTTAATATGTATCATATAATTAATTTGTGATATAAAATATAGTTCATATATATAACATAAACACAATAGCTAGATTTGTTTTACAAAGGATTTGAAGAAGTTAATATTCTTGCAAGAGGAACTGATTTTCTTGACATATAGATTTCAGTGTGTTTGAAAATAAAGTTTCCATCTTTAACATTTGATGTGTTAAATGTTTCTCATAGTGAATTAAAATTCTAGCCAATCAGTCTCATTGTCATGGATACTTGTCTGATTGATGTGCTTGACTTTCTTTCTAGTTTTCCAGAGAATTTCCTCATATGGAGTTAGGCCTCAGGACAGTTTTTATCACTAGTTGTTTATCGATTACTTACATATATTGGCAGTAAATGGGAATAAAAGTAAAATGGTTTAATTTTTATTATTATTTTTCAAATTTATTATTAAGTTATAGTTGATATCCCATGTTTCAGGTGTACAACATGTGATTCAACAAATTCATACATTTGTATTATGTTTTTTATACTGTGTCCTACCTTAGGGTTGAAAAGATACTCAGAATGATGTTGGGATCTCACTAGGATTACAAAAATGGTAACCTTCGAGAAAAAGTGACATTGCTCAAAGGGAAAATCAGCACAGATAAGTGAAACAAAGGATAGCCTGCCTAGCCAGTGTGAGGCCTTGAAGAAATAGCAAAGCTTTCCCTGGCTAAACAGCAAGGTAATGAGAATGTCTTCAACAAAGTAAGAGTAATTATTATGCTTATGTTGTCCAGCTGTCTGCCTTCTACCGTCTTTTTACTTTTTCTTTTTCTTAAAGTTTTCATTTAAGACTCATGAGAGACAGAGAGAGAGAGGCAGAGTCATAGGCAGAAGGGGGAGCAAGCTCCCCGTGGGGAGCCCAATGTGGGACTCCATCTCGGGACTCCAGGTCATGCCCTGAACCAAAAGCAGACACTCAACCACTGAGCCACCCAGGTGCCTTGATGTTGTCAATTCTTAATGGTATTTGAGTAGTAGACTGAATATCCTGTGAAGGTCTAGAAGTGAGATTTGAAGATACAGTTTCTCCTTAAAAAATTAATAGCATCCCTTATCATTTCTTTATTTATTTGGAGAGAGCTGAGGGGAGGGGCAGAAGGAGAGAGAGAGAGAGAGAGAGAGAGAATCTTAAGCAGGCTCCATGCCCAGCATAGACCTTGAAATGGGGCTCAATTCCACAGTCATGAGATCATGACCTGAGTAGAAATCAAGAATCCGATGCTTAAACAACTGAGCCACCCAGGCGCCCCAATTAATACCACATTTTCATTTAAAAAATAAAAGATCATTAAATTGTTCTTGCCTCTTTCTCTCAGTTGGATAAAGCAAGCATCTTAAATTATTTACCTGCGATCCTCAATAATATAATTTGCACAGATTTAAGAAGGAAAACAAGAGTCTGGAGTGAAGGAAAAATAAAATCTCCTAAGATATTATGGTGAGGATAAAGCAGGACAATTAAGGGAGGAATCAATGCTGAAGTTACTAGGGAATTACAGAAAAGTTTTATCTTGTAGGTGCTGATGAAAAAGAAAGAAAGAAAGAAAGAAAGAAAGAAAGAAAGAAAGAAAGAAAGAAAGAAAAGAAAGAAAGAAAAGAAAGAAAGAAGAAAGAAAGAAAGAAAGAAAAGAAAGAAAGAAAGAAAGAAAGAAAGAAAGAAAGAAAGAAAGAAAGAAAGAAAATTATATAATGAAGTTCAGACCAGCAGGCGGAAATCTCTGAATGTTATGCTAAAATACTGAAAATCAATTATTTATTCATTCATTCAGGTAATGCTGGTGGGCTCTTATATGTGACAGAATCTGTGTTTAGTAGTAGATATGACGGTCTGAACAATGAAAACAAATAATGAGAGTCAGAAATTGTGTCTGAGAAAAAAATGTTCAGCAGATGGGAGACTAAAAAAATATAGACATGAGGTTCCTAAGGGGTTCAGTTGGTTAAGTTAACTTGATTTCGGCTCAAATCATGATCTCAGGGTTGTGAAATGGAGCCCTGCCTTGGGCTTTGAGTCAGTGGAGACTATGCTGAAGATTCTCTCTCTCTTTCTCCTTTTGCCCCTCCCCTGTTCTCTCTCTGTCTCTCTCTCAAATAAATAAATATTTTTAAAAAATTAGGCATATTGAAATTCAAGTGTTTTCAAGAAACTAAATTATGTAATTTTGAGCTTAATCCAGGAGCAGTAAAAGTCAGAAGTGATTCTCAATAATATGAGAAGAAATACTGAAGACTGAGGAGGGCCAGGTGAGAGATGGGCCTCCTGCAATCTAGGTAAAATACAAAGAAACTCAAGAGTGGGACTATGAAAAGGAAAGATCATATTTGGGGAGGGAGGAATGTCATTTGGAGTTTTCAAAAACCTCTTTCAGTGTACCTACTTAATAATACTTTTTATTTTTCCTCTTTTACAGAAACATGTTTTCTTTATCATATTTGTCTACATTTGACTTTATGCTTATTTTTAAACACAGGGCAATATAGCATGGTGAAACTCATAATGTCATAAATTTATTCTTTAAAATAAAATGCACATATTAAAGTAGAATTTGAGCAATTTTGAGCACTGTCTCGGTCAGTTAAGTGTCTGCCTTCTGCTCAAGTCATGATTTCAGGGTCCTAGGATCGAGCTCCATGTTGGGCTTCCTGCTCGGTGGGGAGTCTGCTTCTCCCTCTCCTTCTGCCCCTCTCCTCTGCTCATCTGTCCTCTCTCTCTCTTTCAAATAAATAAATAAAATCTTAAAAAAAAAAAAAAAGAATGTGAGTATAGTGCTCATGTACAGTGTTTCCTGTATTTCTCTAACTGGATGAAATTGACTATAGGCAAGTATACTGAAAATATACTCATGAATTTTGTTTAAAGTAAATTGTTTAATTAAGATTAATTATATGCAAAATAAATGACATACTTACAATACTATCCCCCAGTAGGTATAACATTTTGCTCGACAAAAAAACAGAGAAAATAACAATTCTCAAATTAACAGGTCATTAATCTTGACCTTATGAAAGAACAAAGTAATTTGTTTCAAAAATAATTGAACCTAATATGTGAAACCTAATAAAGTTGTGATATTAGTAATGTAATTGTTCTCATTTTAAATTTGGGTCAAGTTTATAATGTAATGAGAGAGCAAACAAGGAGAATATTAACTGCATGAAAACAAACAGCAAGAAGTTTCCCTTTCCTCGACAGACAGTAAAGTACAGCATAAATAGGCAAAGTTTAAAACCCTAGTATCAGCTCTTACTATCCTCAGGACAAGTCACTGAACTGCTCTATAACTGCTCTGTCTCATTTTGGGACAGAGATGGTTCAATGAAGAACATATGATGTTATATTTAATTCACTTAAGCCAATGTGTAGAACATGATAGATACTAATTAAATGTTATTAATTGTTTTTGTTGTTATTATTAATTCTTCAGGTAAACAGAAATGATCTAGGGGCACTTGACTGGCTCAGTCAGTGGAGCATAAGACTCATGATCTCCCAGTTGTGAATTTGAGCCCCATGCTGGGTGTAGAGATTACTTAAAAATAAAAACATATTTTTTTTAAGGATTTATTTACTTAGAGAAAGAGAGACAGTGGGCGGGGGGCAGGAGCAGAAGGAGAGGGAGAGAGAAACTCAAGCAGACTCCTCACTGAGCACAGAGTTCCACACAGGGCTGGGTCTCAGGAACCATGAAATTATGACCTCTACTTAACCTCTCTCAGCCTCAGTTTCACAGGTTCCTTTTTCCACAGCCTTCAGTGGTTGAGGTGACTCAGAATATTTCAATAGTAGGTGCAAATTTTTATCTTATGTTAAATGAAGAAATGTAACATGTCTCTCAGGGATGCTAATGCTCCAGGAAACAGTTATCACTAAATTTCTAAACAGAAAGTTCAAGTGCCAAACTTTCCTGAGTTTTTTCCTGCCCATCAACCTCTGTACAGCTGACTTTAAGTAGGTATCTGCTTAGATGGTGTGACATCAGTGGTGCCAAAATGTCTTTGTACAAATCTATTTTTTCACCAGGCTTCAATAGACTTTAAAAGGTCCATCTTTCCTTTGGATCTAAAGCATTGATGGCTTCAGAGGAAAGCAAGTTGGTTAGCTGATCTGAGTAATGCAATAAACAAACATATAATCTAGAAAGAGCCTTAGGGATTGTGATCAAAGGCTGGTAAAAGTTAATAGAGTCAAACTTGTCATGTGAGAAGCACACAGCTAGCAGCAATTCCAGGATCCTGATGAGTGCTCTCTCTCTTTATTCCCACTTGCCTGAACATCTGTTAAGATCCAAATATTGTTTTTATGCACCAGAATAAATGGTCGAGAATATTCTTCAAGCTCAGAAATCTCCTCCCTAGAGGAAAGTGAGTGCCATATGCCTGATAAATGTTAAGAATCCATAAAATGGGGCATCTGGGTGGCTCAGTCAGTTGGGCATCTGCCTTCGGCTCAGGTCTTGGTCCTATGGTCCTGGGATTGAGCCCCACATCAGGCTCTTTTCTCAGTGGGGAGTCTGCTTCTCCCTCCGCCACTCTCCCCTGCTTGTGATCTTTCTCTCAAATATTTTTTTTTAATTTTTTTAATTTATTTATGATAGTCACAGAGAGAGAGAGGCAGAGACACAGGCGGAGGGAGAAGCAGGCTCCATGCACCAGGAGCCTGATGTGGGATTCGATCCCGGGTCTCCAGGATCGCGCCCTGGGCCAAAGGCAGGCGCCAAACCGCTGCGCCACCCAGGGATCCCCTTTTATTTTTTAATTTTTTTTTTAATTTTTTTTATTTATCTCTCAAATAAATAAATAAATAAATAAATAAATAAAATCTTTAAAAAAAAGAATCCTTAAAATGATGGATCCCTTTAAGCTAAGGTATTAAGGAAAGGCAATCTACTAGCCTCTCTAAGGAGCTAGCACTGTAATTGAGGCTTGGAGAATGACTAGCACATTTATATGTAAACTTAGAGGTGGTTGTAAATCCAGGGAAAGTGGATGACAAGAATAAATTCTCAGAATATGGAATTTTCCAAATTGACTGAGACACTGCACCTTTGGGAAATTTGGGGACTTGAGGCTGCAAAGGTATATTCATGTCAGTGATTGTTTGCAGCACTCACTGAGTACTGGGGAGTCATGAGAAATTTTTATGTGGAAGTATAACATAAAATAGTTCTTTGGAAAATTACAATGGCAGTCTAAGATTAGAGAAAATATTTTAGGTTTATGAAATCAATTTGGTAGATATTTGCAGTAATCTAGCCGTTAAGTCACAAAATCATGAACTAAAGTGGTGATAATGGATATGGACAAATAAGGGCAGAGGCAAAAGAAAAATCAAAGTATGTTTTGTAGGACTTGTATGCCAAGCCAGCCTACAAACACTACTACTACTCCAATTACAAAGATTATCAAAATGGTTAGTCAAACCAAGTTTGTTTTGCTTTCACATAGGTTAAAAAGTTCAAATGACTTTGACTGGGCTGAGGATATAAATATGAGTGCAAAAAGTTCTCAGGATTTCCATAGTTTCTCCAGCTTAGAGATCAATGCAACCCATACTGAGTGAGATCAGGTGTAGCCTGTGGAAAAGTTTGTGTATGTGTATGTTCTGCTCTTTAAATTAATCATACAGAGCTGGGGCCAGGTAAACATTCGCATACAAAATCTTATGTATCTGTGATTACCACAGAGACTAGGAAATGAGACCGTCTACTCAACATGAGAAGAGATGAGTCTTGGTAATTAAAGTGCTCAGGGAAAGATCTGAAGAGTCCTTTGGAAACTACCATGTTAGGAAAACATGAAATTGATGAAAATATGGCAAAGCAGGGGTGGAAAAGACAGTGAGAGTGCACAAAATTTTAGGAATAACCCATATTTGTGCTTTCCTTACCATTTTGCAGGAATTCGCATAAAATAGTAGGGGTGAGGTTAATCTACGATAGATAAACTTCTGTAACATCGAGGAACATCAAATAAGTAAGAGATTCAAGGGCACATTTGAAATAACTGACCATGAGCTCTATGCTAATTACCAAGATGACTATCAGACATTTTTATGACATCACCTTACATTTCCAAAGATAATGGCAAGAGACAAATAAAAGAAAACCTTGATTCTGGGATTAGATAGCATATTTTAAAAAATTAAAGTAGGGTCCCCTGGGTGGCTCAGTCAGTTTAGTGTCTGACTTCAGCTCATCTCATGATCCCATGGTCCTGGAATCAAGCCCCACATCAGGTTCCCTTCTCAGAGGGTAGTCTGCCCTTCCCTCTCCCTCCACCCCTCCACCCACTTGTACATGCTCTCTCTCCTCTGTCTCAAATAAATAGATAAAATCTTTTTTTCAAAAATGATAGTAGAGAAGTAAATAAATGATGCAGAGAGACAAGTTTAGGTTATAAACTTATGATGAATGACAGTTGAAGAATAATGGTCTGAATTTATCTGTGATGTTCTATCCGTGTTCCATTTGCCTTCTTTTGAGTCTGGGGAATAGATTTGCAGATGACTGAGCAAATATTTAAGGAAATAGCAGTTCAAGCTTAGGTAGGAAGATATGGATAAATTTGAACCCAGTTAGGGGTAGAGTGGGTAGGATGGGCAGAAAGATCACAGAAAACTAAGGAACTGAACCAGGTAAGAAAGGTAGAATCAAAAATTGTTTGATGGGAGGGTCCATAACTAACACAGAAGATGTAGAGAACTGGAGCAAAGAAGATAGTGCATAAATAGTAGACTGAATTCAAATACTATTAGTGAGCAGGAGGGAAATTTTTAAAAGGCATAAACATGGCATAAACTTTTAGTTCTGTTTCACTCCATCATCCTTTGCTACTGTAACAGAACATACTGTAATGGAGGCATCCACTGGCTCACTCCTCAACTTTGGGTGTACTTCACATCAAATGTCACCACCACAGTAGTCCTTAACATCTTCTGAAATCTTCTCATAACTTTCAAGAATTTTGTTTTACAAAGTCCATTAAGAATTCATGAAAAAAGGGTGGCATAGTCCATAAATGTCCAACTGTTGATTTTGGCTCAGGTCATGATCTCAGGGTCATGAGAATAGAAATATTCATCTCAAAAATCCATATATGGCTTCTATGAGATAAAGTAACAACAGTGGCTGGTAGGATTGTTTTATGAACACTACCTGAGTTTCACTTTAATGTGTCCTCGTCTGGAATTCTGGCTCACTTGTTCTACTTCCAGTCTATTGCTTTACGTTTCTTTTCCTTTATAACATTAGGGGGAAAATTTCACAAGAGAGTAGTATAAATCTATTTTAAAACTTTCAGTGAAGTAGTATCTTTCGTCATTTTTTTGCATGTAATCCAGGGATGTAAACTGACTAAATGAATTTCACTTTTAATCATCAAATGACAACTCTACAATTGAACTATTCTTTTTGTGAAGAGCAACAACTCCCTCAGAATTGGCATGATTATTTTTAGACAAAACATAATGAACCTCAGTGTCCTGTTGTATATAAGGCAGCAAAGTCTGCTATTTATGAGAAGGAACACGTGAGGGATCATGAACTGTGCATTGTTGAATTAAGAATATTTGTGACAACCATGAAAGAAGCTTCTGGGCCAGTAGTTATTGAAATGAACAGAATAATTAAATAATTACACTTGATATGCTTTTCCTTTATATAAGCTTTTTTGTACTGGTCTAATTATCATTTGTAAGGCTGTACATTTCAAGACATGCTTAACAAATATGTGCTCTTCTGACATATTTGCATAGAAAATTTCAGAAGGAATTTAGGGAAGTAAAGGCAAGTCAGGGTGTAAAATGCAAAGTGAGGATGGATTACTGTAAATGTTGCTGGTTACATAAGAGATTTGCAGGTCTTATTATTTTGAAAAATATTTGTGAAACATGATTATGATAGCTCTGCCCAGAGTTTTCCCTTACAGTTGAATTAATGTTGCCATTATGCTCTGAAAAAAATTGAGCAGTCAAGGAAAGGCTAATTTCATTTTTATTGATATTACTATTGGAAGACTTGTACATGCTTTTAAACACTAAGTACAATTGTTTTTGAACAGCTGTTAACTAATATGAAATAACATAAGAAAACTAGACTATAAATTTTCACACGTATATGAAAATCTCCCTATTTGTTCTGGTCAAAGATGTGTATTAACATATGTGTGTGTGTGTGTGTGTGTGTGTGTGCATGCAGCAGTCTTAAAAAAAAAGTTGCATTCATTTTCAATTGTTCTTAAGTATAAAGCAATTATTCACCAAGGATCTATAATTAAGAAACCCTTGATAAGCACAGTAGTTCTGAACAAGGCTGACCTTCAACCAGTTATGTTCTGCTTGTTAAAATACTGCAATAGTTGCTTTTATTATAGTGTAACCCTTGCCATTCTAACCACCACAGGCCCTCCCTCAGAACCCTCTGGATCTCCCAGTAATCTGGTAACAACTAAGGAGTTAATACATAGTGTATTAGGGGGCCTCAGAATCTTGCTCAGGTGTCCTTTCAGATTGGTAAAGACTCTAATCTATGCTTTTTAATTATATTTAATATTATTACTGGATAGAAAGATGGATATGATATGGCTTCTGCCTCCCAGGAATTTATATCTGGTGGTAGAAATAGATAGTCATAAATCATCTCAGTACAAGGTATACTCTGATATATCGAAAATTTAAACAAAGTGCTGGGGAGCATGGTGGAAAGAGATTAATCACAACAGTGTGGATCTGAGAAGTCTTCTTAGGAGATATAGGGATTTATCTGAATCTTGAAGGATGAACTGGGATTTATCAACCAATATGGATGCAGGAGGGCATTTCAGCAGATGAAACAACCTTAATTTAAACACAGAGGAGGCAATTTCTATAAATAGTGAATAAAGAGGTATGTTTGGAAGGTGTGTATGATTTGAATGGAGAATGACATATGGGCAGAATTTGTAGGGTGGAGTTTTTGTTTTACTTCTTTTTGAAGTGGGAGCCATTGAAGATTCAGAAGGAGTCAAGAGGCATGAGTCAATAAATTTAGAAATCTGGATTAATATATTAAACAAATGGTGAGGAAGAGATAGAACACCTAAATTTGGGAGATCGTCTAGAAGCTTTTGGTAATAATCTAGATCATGTAACAATAATCTTTTCTGTAAATGTTCAGAGAGTAAAGGTTTTATGCTTGCAGGTCATCTGGTCTCTGTTGTAACTACTGGAATCCACTGTTATAGCATGAAAGCAGCCTTAGACAATATCTAAATGAATGTGAGTGACTGTGTTCCAATAAAACTTTACTTACAAAAACAGATGGCAAGCCAGCTTTGGCACACAGGCCTGTTCACTCCTTTTCTAGATCATCAGTTATTAGCGTTAAGTACCTTATTTTGAGTTTCCCACAAAGCATACTCTGAAACAGGGATTTGAATGTACATAATTCATTTGGAAACACCTGTTATCTTAGGAAACACCTGAAGTGGGAAAGTAGGAGCCCAAAGAGTGAAAGCCAATAATAGGTAGAATTAGAAACAGATTACTACCAAAATCTGGAGTACCTCACTGGGGACCTTATTAGAGACAATGTGGAATACCCCTCAGAATTGCACAATATGCAATGAAGAAGCTGGATATGTATTCATCATATCCCATTATTTGAGGGACACCCTTGAGATATTATCCCCTAAATATTTCTGACATAAACAGGCTACATATGCTCCCATGACAAAGAATGCCTTCAGGCAGAGAGATGCAGGAAAACATTAGTGGATATGAGAACCATTGTGGAGAGTAGGTGAGCTAGGAACAGTATGTGCTTCAATGGGCATCACGGCAGATAGGTGAATAGGAAAAATTTTTAAGAGAAGGTGAAGTTGAAATGTGTCCCTTTACTGACCTCCAATCAAGATCCACATGTCTGTGGGAGGAACATTTATTTTAAAGCCAACATGAGGGCAGCCCTGGTGGCGCAGCGGTTTAGCGCCGCCTGCAGCCCAGGGTGTGATCCTGGAGACTGGGGATCGAGTCCCACATCGGGCTCCTTGCATGGAGCCTGCTTCTCCCTTTGCCTGTGTCTCTGCCTCTCTGTGTGTGTGTGTGTGTGTGTGTGTGTGTGTGTGTGTCTGTCTGTCTCTCATGAATAAATAAATAAAATCTTTAAAAAATAAAAAAAATAAAGCCACCATGATGTGGACTAAAAGTAGAATGGCCACTTGAAATCAAAGTTAATGGTAAATGAATATAGGTCCATGAGGAACAGGAAGATAGTTTTAAGAGAAATAAACAGTAAAAGAGTCTGTCACAGGTTGGGTTCCAGAGGAAGCAGTTTTGAAGATGCAAGATGTTTATTAGGAACTGCTGATGCCATCGTGTGTGTGTGTGTGTGTGTGTGTGTGTGTGTGTGTGTGTGTGTGTGTTGGTGGGGGCGGAGAGAGTATAAAACAGAAATGGAGAAAGGTAGGTACATGTTGAGCTGGGATGCAGTCCCAATGGAGGCCTCTGTCAGCCTCATGGGGCATGCAACAACTGAGCTCACCCTCCAGAATTGCCACCAGTCAGGGCAAATGGGCCAGGTCTTTATAGCCCTGTGTTGGTCAGTCATTGAAAGTTGGTTTGCTTTGGAAAGAAGCATGATCTTGGATGTAGCCGTTTTCTTCAGCTGAGGAAAACCTGACAGAAGGCTAGTAGCCAAAAGGACCCTACAGGACCCCAACAACTGAGGGAGTAATTCCTGGTTGGCACTTGATAATTTGCACCACAGGTACATTTGATGATGATTGGATAGAGAGAGACTAGGGAGAAAAAATAGGCAAATATGGTAATGGCACTGAGAGACCCTAGAGCAGGTGATGCCAGTAATTTAAAGCGAGGGGAAAATTCAGCAGATAAAATCCCAGTTAAATCTTGAGGTCAAAATTACCTTTTTTTGCCAACAGATTATCAGGAAATGAAAATATATTAAATAAGTTGTCCTACATATGAAAATATGAAAGCTAGTTTCACAAATACCACATCATCTCAGTGAGAGAAAAAGAAGCAAAACAAAGCAAGCAAGCAAACACACTATGTGTGAAGTTCATTTTTCTTAAGACCATGGCAGAAATAATATTAATGATATCACACTTTCAGACATGATGAAAGTTAAGATTCTTTTTTGAATAACAATAAAAATGACCTCTCTGGTGTGGATATAAATTATAATTAGAAAAGCCAATTTTACTGTCTATTATTGCAGAATTGCTACAGAACAAGTTGTAGAAATGTAGTAGTATGGCCTGTTATTTACTTGAAGTAGTGAAATATGCAAGTAGATTTCCATTTTTGTCAGGAAGAAGTTTGTTTTGCACAAGACAAATTTAAGTGAATATGATTGGGCCTAAGTGGTTAACTTGTGCTTTAGTAACAGCATCCTTAAATTTATTTTGATTGCAATGACATAATATGATTCACAAACGTAATTTAAAGATGGTTATAAAAGATGCATGTTCATAAGATAGAGAGATCTCACTTCTAATGCAGTATTATGAAAATTAACTTGCACAATTAGAGGTTGTATAATGTGGTATAACCTGCACATCGTTTTTCTGATAATTTTCTCCAGTTGCTCTTTAATAATTTACATAGAACTCATACTTCTGAGGTGTGTGTCTCAGGCACAACAGGTCTGAATTTCTTATGAGGATGTTACCCTTATCAGCTTGATGCTCGCCAGCTTATGAATATCAGGACAATAATATACGTTTAAAAAGAAAACTTCCATAACAATAAACAGGTAAGTGCTTAAACTTATAGGGCCACCTTCAGGACCACTTTTCTGTGTTATCAGTTCCCTACTTCCAGAACCTACTATGTACAGTATAGCTGTTCTGAGCCCATTTTTTGACACAGATTCTTTTGGCAGTCTAAAAAAATATATACCCAGAATACTATTTGTATATAAATAAAAATATATGTATAGCAAAGGAAAGCAATAATTTGGAAATAGTGCTGTCAAAATAAAAATGAAATGCATTTGTGATGTAGGATATGTGCTCCTTAACATAGTGAACAACACAATATAGGGAGTGGTCCCATAATTTTTATAATTCCAAGATGTATATCACAACCATTACATGATTTCCAAATACCTGGGAGGTTTACTGGTGACCTAGTCATAGGTACTTCTTCCTCATTAGGTTGTCCACATTCATACTTGAAGGAAACGATACATTTCAGTGAGATGTTAGTGAAAACATAAATGTTATTTTTTCCTCTGATTCTTCAACACTTTTCAATCCTCTGAATCCTATACTTGGGCATCTTGGGGGGCCAGACTCCATGGATGCTAGGTTGGAAACCCATGACAGGTCCTGCTCTATTGCCCTCTGCCAGGGCCACATTTATGGTGAATTGAGTATTGACAAGTCAGTCCAGTGGTCCCTCTGCACCATCTACTTCAATGAAATCCTTCTCTGAGGGCATTCCTTTGATGTAAATGATGCCAGATGGTGAAGGAATGTACATTCCTGAACAAGAGGTTTAAACTTTAATTCATAGACATTTTTCAGCCTTTGATACTCTTCTGATAGTACACCAGTGTGATGCAAGCAGGGATTTATCCTTGTAACTCTGTTAGTGGTGAACAAAATGGCTTGCAAGAGGCCAGTGTTGAGCAAAGCATAAAGAGGAAATAGGAGTTGAGTTGATCTATCATCGGCTCTATCCTGATCTTAAGAATGAAGAATGAATTAGTAGGCAGGGTGATGAATTATTAGGACCCGGTGAATGTGGAATTTTAATAAAGTGGCAAAGCTCTCACTGATAGTATTTCCTGGCCAAGTAAATAGGAAAGTTGTTACAATACAAAAGCAGAGAAATGAGAAGTTAAAATATGTCTGGGGAAGCAAGGTTATTTGTATCATTTAATGGCTGAGGAAATGTCCAATGGGCATTTGTTAATCTTGAACTGAAGTTCTGGGGGAGACTGATCTAAGATCTAGTTTGGGAGTCATATGGAACAAGATGCTGTATGGATGGGTGCTGGGTGATTCAATGGTTGAGCACCTGTCTTTGGCTCAAGTCGTGATCCTGGGGTCCTGGGATTGAGTCCTACATCAGGCTCCCTTCAAGAAGCCTGCTTCTCCCTCTGCTTATGTCTCTGCAACTCTATGTCTCTCATTAATAAAAAAAATAAAGATCTTTTTTAAAAAGATGCTATATGGATTTGTGAGTATGGTAAGATATCTGAGGAACGAGGTACAGGACAAGAGAAGAGCAGAGGGGTAAAACAAAACTTTGGGGGATGCTACATGAAGGAGGAGTGGAGAATTTGTGAAAGAAGACCCTCAGACACAGAAGACAAAGTAATAGAACAGTATTGCATAAGGTAAGCAGTTATAAGGTGAACAGATTCTGGGGCCAAAGGTACAGCATGGCGACTATAGTTAACCACACTGTACTATATATGTGAAAGTTACTAGAGAGTAAATCTCAAAGATTCTTACCACAAAAATAAATAATGATAACTATGGGAGGTGACTGATGTGTTAACTAACCTTGCTGTGGTGATCATTTTGCAACACACACATGTATCAAATCATCGCATTGTACCCTCTAACATATACAGTGTTATATATCAATTTTATCCCAATAATGCTGGGAAAAAAGAGAAAGAATTTGCCAAACTGTCTTCTGAAGTGACCATAACACTCTGCTGTCCCACCACCTATGCATGAGAGCTTCCCTTGCTCTACATGCTTGCCAGTATTTCGGTGTTGTTCTGAATTTGGGCCATTCTAATAGGTGTGTAATGATATCTCACTGATGTTTTCTAATTTTTAAAAGATTTTATTTATTTATTCACAGAGAGAGGCAAAAACATGGGCAGAAAAAGAAGCAGGCTCCCTCTGGGGAGCCTGATGCAGGA
Source organism: Vulpes vulpes (assembly GCF_048418805.1). Classification (NCBI taxonomy): domain Eukaryota; kingdom Metazoa; phylum Chordata; class Mammalia; order Carnivora; family Canidae; genus Vulpes; species Vulpes vulpes. Next base: position 30,577,069 of record NC_132796.1, on the reverse strand, counting down.
CTCAACCCCAGGACTCCAGAATCATAACCAAAGCCAAAGGCAGATTTTCAACCACTGAGCCACCCAGGAGTCCCTCTCACTGATGTTTTAATATTCATTTCCCTGATGGCATTTGATGTGGGGCATCTTTTCATATGTTTATTTGCCATCAAAATATTTTCTCTAGTCAGGTGTCTATTATGGTCTTTGGTTCATTTTTTAATGTAGTTGTTTGTTTTGTTATTGTTGAGTTTTAAGAGTTATTTTTATACAATAGTTCTTTATCTGATGTGATTTTGCGAATATTTTCTCCCAGCCTTTGGCTTGTCTTCTCATTCTCTTGACAATGTCTTCCACAAGCCAGAGTTTCTCATCTTAATGAAATCCAGTTTATCAATGATTTCTTTCATGGATCAGGCCTTTGATGTTATGTCAAAAAAAGTCACTGCTGTACCCAAGATCATCTAGGCTTTCTTCTGTGTTATTTTCTAAGAGATTTATAGTTTTGGATTTTATATTTTGGTCTGTGATTCATTTTGAGTTCAGTTTTGTAAAGAGTGTTAAGTTCTGTGTCTAGATTAATTTTTCCCATATGGATGTCCAGTTGTTCCCACACCATTTTTTGAAAAGATTACTTTTGCTGCATTGTATTTCTTTTGCTCCTTTGTCAGAGATCAGTTGATACTCGTGTGAGTCTATTTCTGAGCTTTACATTCTGTCCTATCCACTTATTTGTCTTTTCTTTCACCAAAACCACACTGTCTTAATTACTATAGCTTGATAGTAAGACTTGAAGTTGGGTAGTGTTGGTCTTTCAGATTTGTTCTTCTCCTTCTATAGCGTGTTGGCTATTCTGTATCTTTCACTTTTTTTTTCTTTTTTTTTAAAAAAATTTTTTTTTTTTAATTTATTTATGATAGTCACACAGAGAGAGAGAGAGAGAGAGAGGCAGAGACACAGGCAGAGGGAGAAGCAGGCTCCATGCACCGGGAGCCTGACGTGGGATTCAATCCCGGGTCTCTAGGATCGCACCCTGGGCCAAAGGCAGGCGCCAAACAGCTGCGCCACCCAGGGATCCCTTTTTTTTCTTTTTTTAAGTAAGCACTAGGCCCAACTGGAACTTGGACTCATGACTCTGAGATCAAGAGTTGTGTGCTCTACCCACTGAGCCATCCATGCATCCCTCTTTTGCTCTTCTGTATAAACTTTAGAATAAGTTCATCAATATCTACAAAAAAAACTTGATTGGGTTTGATTGGGATTGTACTGAATCTGTACATTATTTGGAAAGATTTTGCTGTTAAAAATTTAGTATGTTGACCTTGACTGATGGACCAAAATATTTCAAACATTAAACAACAAGAATATTTTCATATAGCATTTACTTACAGTGGCAAGTCTTTAAGTGTTCTAGCACACTACATGGACACAGTTCAAGCTGTCCACAAGCTGCTTTAACTTTGTTTATGTTAGAGAATTAAATCCTGAGAACTCATAATTAAGGTGATTTCCAGTAATATTTAGTAAGTTTAATCTCTATCCTGAACATTCTTTTTTTTTTTTATTTTAAAGATTTTATTTATTCATGAGAAACACAGAGAGAGCCAGAAACATAGGCAGAGGGAGAAGCAGGATCCATGCAGTGAGCCTGATGTGAGACTTAATTCCAGGACCTCAAGATCACGACCCGAGCTAAAGACAGAGAGGCTCAACCACTGAGCCACCCAGGTGCCCCTACACTGAACATTCTTAATATAGTAGTCTGAAATTTAGTCCTATTACTCATGACCTTTAATAGTAACAAATAGTTAAGTTTGTAGCTCCAGAAGATAAGTAACAATGATTAATTTTAACATAATTAACAAACACTTTATATTTTTGTTCAATAGGAGCTGTAAAAGTGTTTTTTTACTTGCTTGAAAAGTGATTGTATTCATTTAATTCTCAAAAGTGTGAATTATAGCTAAAACACATTTCTAAAAATTTGCAATTCAGAAGTTAGAACACTGGAAAGAGATCTATTATGACATTGGCACAAGAAAGCCTCATCCAAACAATTGCAAACAAGTTTTTATTCAGCTTTGGTAAAGACTTGACATCAGAAAACTTCTGTTTAATGTCTAAATAAAATGTTTAATGTGAGCACAATAAAGTTGTTCTTATGTTAGGCCTACATTAAAGCAAGATAGAAATAGTTTTTATAGTCAACATTCTGCCACTCTCTGAAATGATACACTTTCCAGAAAGATATTTATTACCAGCTGCCATCTTTAAAGTGACAAATTCAATTCAAAATTTGATTTCTAATATTATGTGTAATGAGAAGCACCACTTGCCCTGTGCATTTTTAAAAAGTGATGCCAAACACAAGTATTACCATTTAGTTTTGTATTTTCATTTAACTTTGGGAAGAATATTTATGTTATCTACCACATTGTAATGGCAAAATGGCATGTCTCATACTTTGCAATTTCCTATTTAACTATTATTGCGAAAAGAACATATTCAGAAGCCAAACAATTTGGTTTTCAATGCTTTCTTAAAATATCCCTTTGAAAACGGTTTCAAGGTAAAGTGAAGGTTATTTTTCTATTGATTTTTAGCATTATCCTTGTTCTTAAGACAATATCCCATAATCATAACAGTTGACCTGAGAAAAACATTTATTTTTACAGATTTTATTTATTAATTTATTTGAGAGAGAAAGGAGACAGAGCATGAGAGGGAGGAGAAGCAGATGGGGAGGGAGAAGCAGAAGGAAAGGAACAAGCAGACTCTGTGTGAAGGGCAGAGGTGAGGCCGGGCTTCATCCCAGGACTCTGAGATCATGACTGGAGCCAAAAATCAAGAGTAGGAAGCCATATGAACCATATGAGCCACTCAGGTCCCCCATGAGAACAACTTTTTTTCTAAACACAAAGCATTTATAACAAGCTTACTCCATTTTTACTTTTATAAAATATATTTTATATATTATTTTCTAAAATATCAATAAATGAAGAAATCCTTTTCTTTCTTTTTAAAGATTTATTTCTTTGTTTATTTAAGGGGGCGGTGGGGAGCAGAGGCAGAGAGAGAATCCTGAAGTAGGCTCACCACTGAGTGTATAGCCAGACATGAAGCTCAATTCCTGGACCCTGAGATCATGACCTGAGCCAAAATCAAGAGTTGGCTGTTAACTGACTAAGCCCCAAAACACTCCTTTTTCTTTCTTTTAATTGAGAGATCTTTGAGATTTCTCTTCCTTCTTGAATATAAGCCAAACTACTTCTTATATCCTGAGTAAGCCATCCTTTAATTTTTGTCATTTAAATGATGTGCAGCTATTTCAGGGCTTCCAACAATATTGTAATAACTAACTTTATGTAATCACCTTACATAAAATCTAGTTTCGATTTATTTTATGTATCCTAAGAATATGTAATATTTTTTCAAAAATGATTTTTTAAAAATCAAAGTTCATCATCAAAATATGATTGCTTTTTATATTCCCATGTTACATGGAAAACAGACTCTGAATCTACTTATCACTTATTGTCTCTGAAACCTGAGCCAGGTTATTCAATTCCTCTGATCCTCAATTTCCTCATCCATGGAATGATAATATAAATACTCCTTACATAATGAACTGTTAGGCCATCAATGGGTGATGGTGCTGTGCAGCCCCTAGCATAGAACATGCAGAAGGCACTCAATAAATGTTAGGTCTCCCCATCATTTTATGCAATTGGATAAACATGACTTCAACTCCCAATTATGTTATTCTCTGGTTGTGTCACATTGAGTTATTGACTTAACCTCACTGAATGTCAGGTTTCTTATTTGGAAAAGACAGATAATATTTAACCTTTCAGGATGGGTATAGGCAGTAAATGAGAATAAATGAAATGTGCTAATCTAGTAGAGGCTCAATTAATGTTTATCACTCTTATTTAATATGGTAATTTTCATCTCTACCTTATCCCTGACCCTCACATTTTGTAAAACAGAGTTTTCAACATAGGAAAAATAATGTAGGGAGCATATTTTGCATGTTAGCACTGTGTTCATAGAAATTTACCTTTTTTAAAAAAAGATTTAAAAAAATATTTATTTGAGAGATAGAGAGCATGCACAAGCAGGAGGAGGGGCAGAGGGAGAGGAGAAGAAGATTCTGTACAGAGCAGGGAGCCTGACACAGGATCCTGGGATCATGACTTGAGCTGAAGGCAGACACTTAATGGAATGAGCCAGCCAGACACCCCTGACATTTACCTTTTAATCTTCAAATAAAGCATGCCCCAGAGAAAATCTGTTATACAGCTGGCCTAGAAGATGCAAGGCACAAATGTAAAATGGTGATCAGTTTCATTTTTCTATATCATCTAATAACTGCTGAACAACACAGCACTCCTTTTTAAAAAGTACTAACACTGGCGTACCTGGATGCTTCAGTCAGTTAAGTGACTTAAGCTTAGGTCATGATCTCAGTGTCTTGGGATGGAGTCCTGCCATTGGCCTCCGTGCTCAGTGGGGAGTCTGCTTATCCCTCTCTCTTCCCTCTCCCCATCCCCTAACTCTAGCTGTTTTTCTGTCTCTCATATAAATAAATAAAAATTTTTTAAAGTAAATACTAACAACATATATATGTATATGTATATATGCCTGTATGTATGTATATATTTATGTATGTATATGTATATGTATTCTTTTCTAATCCCTAAGAACATTTGATAAAGGTACAATTATTTCTACTGTTCTACAAAGGAAGAAACTGAGGCACAAAAGAGTTTAAGTAAGTTGTTGACATTCACATAACTTGTCAGTGGCAAAGCAGAGATTTGAATTATGGCAATTTGTTTCTAGAATCTTTGCTTAGTATTTCTGTGCCATACTATCTCTCTTTAAGAAACATAGTGAGGCTCTTTTCCAGTTATTGCAGCACAGCACGCTGAGCAGCAAAGTCTCCCCTGACACCCTGTAGGAGACTGTGTGGGAAGTCCTGCACAGGAACCAGTGCAAGTGCTGGAAGCTTTTGGAGATGGTGGAGCAGCAGATTGACTTGAAGAACTCTGACCCTCAGAAAGACAGATGCTTCTCCTTGGGCACAATCAGGCTTACATCCAGTCCTCACCTCAAGTTCTCCATATGTATTCTGGGGAACTAGCAACACTATGATGAGTCCAAGGCTGTGGATATTCCCTACATGGACATTGAAGCGCTGCAGACACTCAACAAGAATTGAAAAAAAAAAAAAATACAAGAGCTATGATGCCTTTTTGGCTTCAAAATCTCTGATCAAGGGGCACCTGGGTGCCTCAGTGGTTGAGCATCTGCCTTTGGCTCAGGTCATGATCCCAGGGTCCTGGGATTGAGGGCTCCATCGGACTCCCTGCAGGGAGCCTGCTTCTCCCTCTGCCTATGTCTCTGCTTTCTCCCTGTGTCTCTCATGAATAAATAAATAAAATTTAAAAAGGAAAAAAAAAAGAATCACTAATTAAGCAGATCCTACGAATCCTAGGACCCAGACCTACATAAAGCTGGGAATTTCCCTTCCTTGCTAACCCACAATGAGAACATGGTGGCCAAAGTAGATGAAGTGAAGCCCATATCAAATTCCAGATGAAGAAGATGCAGTGTCTGGCACTAGCTATTGGCCACATAAAAATGACAGATGATGAGCTTGTGTACAGCATCCACTTAACTGTCAATTTCCTGATGTCATTGTTCAAGAAGAATTGGAAGAATGGCGGAGCTTTATACATCAAGAGCATCATGGGCAAGCCCCAGAACCTGTACTAAGACACAGCTTAATAAATCCTAGTGCTATCATTAAAAAAGGAAAAAAAACAAACAAACAAACAAAAGAAAGGAAGGAAGGAAAGAAAGAAAGAAGGAAAAAAGAAAGAAGAAAAGAAAGAAAGAAAGAAACTAAATTTAGGGACTATAACACGACAGAAAATGCTAAGATATTATCTAGTGTAAGCTTTTGCTTTTTCTGTCTTCTCTTTCCTCTCACTATTCTCTTCTTAGTTTGGCAGGAAAATGCCTAAAAAGCTATGGCCAGATGTTATACATCTCTTTTTTGAAAACTCTCTAACATGATACATGTATATGGTGGATTTTGGACTCCATTTGGCTTCTACCTTCTACTAGTTTGTCTCACTGAGAAAGCCAGGAAGCATAGTGTCAAAGTTTGGCTGAGATCGCATTTGTATTTTGCTGTCTTGTTCCCATGATCAGTGTGGTCTGTCGCATAGATGTAGAAGCATAAAAACCAATAAGGTGCCTCTGGTTTTTCAAGTGTTGGTTGCTACAAACCATTTTATTGTTCTTTTAGAGGACAGGAATGAATTGCAAAATCAGAATCAGTGCCTTGGGATACTTCAGAGAAAGAAGAGTAGATTTGCTTGGATCCCATCATGGTCCTTTAGACTCTCCTTTTTGCTTTTATTTTTCCATCTCTCCTTCCCCAGGTGGCTCTGATGTTTCATGATAGCTCCAGCCACCTTCATGGTGTCATGTTCCAGTGCTAGTGAGCGCTTGACTTATTCTTTCTGTTCCCATCCTTCAAATCAGGAAATGTTTTAATTGTAGGTCCAGATGATTGGCTTAGGGATAAATTCATTCATGTTAATAAATCAGTGAGTGATGACATATTCTGCACTTTCTGTTTTTACATGAGATGATCTGTCCTTTACCTACCAGGGCAGCATTGGCCTCCAGATGAATACCTGGCATTTGGCAGCAGGAATCCTGTCAATAGTGAGTGGAAGAAGAAAGACATTTCAAAACTAAAATTGTATTCTATTGCAATAATAGGAGCACAATTAAATACAAGAACACTAGCAAGGAAGATATACAAACTGAAGAAAAGTATGAATTTGACAACTGTATCTACCTTGTCAGGCTGAAAGAAAGATACTCTTGTAACTCCACTGTTTACCACGAAGCCCTCATTAAATTGGCACAACATTAATTTGCATTCTCGATTATGTGTTAGAGACATAGTTCTTCCTAGGAGTGCAAGACAGGCTGTAGATGCTCTATTGAATATAAATTCAGATTGCTTTAGGAAGAAGGCTCTAGTGGCTGATTAATCCACTCTTGATATTTTGTATAACAACAAAATTTTGTTGAATTTTGAACAGCCAGGATACATTTTGCACTTATATGGAGAAGATAAAATTCTTTGTGTATGTGCATGCATGTGTGGGCATGTGTGTGTCCCATTTGGCCAATCAAAAAGATTTTGTATATGTTGTGATTGGTTATTTATAGTCAAATGAAAAGGTGATTTGGCAAGCTTTTCTCATGTAAGGCATTTATATGAGAAGCTCAGGAACCAGAAAAGACCCCAAATAGCCAAGGGAATGTTGAAAAAGAAAACCAAAATGGGGGGTATCACAATGCCTGACTTCAAGTTTTATTATAAAGCTGTGATCATCAAGACAGCATGGTACTGGCACAAAAATAGACACATAGATCATTGGAACAGAATAAAGAATCCAGAAATGGACCCTCAACTCTATGGTCAACTCATCTTTGACAAAGCAGGAAGAATATCCAATGGAAAAAAGACAGTCTCTTTAATAAATGGTGCTGGAAAAATTGGACAGCCATATGCAGAAGAATGAAACTGGACCATTCTCTTATACCATACCTAAAGATAAACCCAAAATGCTTGAAAGATCTAAATGTGAGACAAGAATCCATCAAAATCCTAGAGGAGAACACAGGCAACAACCTTTTTGTCACAACTTCTTGAGAGGCACATCCATGAAGGCAAGGGAAACAAAAGCAAAAATAAACTATTGGGACTTCATCAAGATAAAAAGTTTATTTTTAAAAAAATATTTTATTTATTCATGAGAGACATAGAGACATAGGCAGAGGGAGAAGCAGGCTCTCTGCAGGGAACCCAATGTAGGACTCAATCCCAGGACCCTAGGATCAAGCCTTGAGCCAAAGGCAAATGCTCAACCACTGAGCCACCCAGGTGTCCCAAGATAAAAAGCTTCTGCACAGGAAAGGAAATAATCAACAAAACTAAAAGACAACCTACAGAATGGGAGAAGAAATTTGCAAATGGCGTATTAGATAAACGGCTAGTATCCAAGATCTATAAAGAACGTATCAAAATCAACACCTAAGAGACAAACAATCCAGTCATGAAATGGGCAGAAGACACAAACAGACATTTCTCCAAAGAAGACCTACACATGGGGGCACCGGATGGCTCAGAGGTTGAGCATCTCCCTGTGCTTAATATATATAATATATTATATATATATATATATATATTACTCAGCTGTTAGAAAGGATGAATACCTACCATTTGCATTGACATGGATGGAACTGGACAGTATTATGCTGAGTGAAATAAGTCAATTGGAGAAAGACAATTATCATATGGTTTCACTAATAAATGGGATATAAAAAATAGTGAAAGGGACCATAAGGGAAAAAGAGGGAAATTGAGTGGGAAAAAATTAGAGAAGAAGACAAACCATGAGAGACTCCTGACTCTGGGAAACAAACAAAGGGTTTCAGAAGGAGAGGTGGGTGGGGTGATGGGATAGCTAGGTGATGGGCATTAAGGAAGGCACATGATGAGATGAGCACTGAATGTTATACTATATGTTGGCAAATTGAATTTAAATAAAATAAAAAAAAGAAAAAAAAGGAAACTCAGATATAGGAGTTTATTAAGCTACTTTATTTATACATCATTGCATTTTTAAGAAACTCTTTCAAATTCAAAGCACCCTTCAAAAATTCTTTCCTACTGTGTGAGTAATTAAACATAGCCTATCAGAATTAGTAGGATGAGAAGATTCTTGAGCAATTCTGAAACTTTAAAACTGAAGGCTTTCCATAGAAGCTTAGAAACCCACTACCACAGTGCAGTGGATCCAAGTAGATGAACACAATTGCTCATGCCATTTGCAGGATGGAGACTCAGGAAAGCTGGTGATGAGTTTCAGTCCAAACCTGAATGCCTGAGAACCAGAGGAAACAAAGGTGCAAGTCTTAGTTCGAGGAGGCCAGAAACCCAGGCACACACTGATATTGGACAGCAGGAGAGATAAACATCCCAGCTCAAGCACAGAGCAAATCCATTTTTCCTCCACTTTTTTTTTTTTTTTTTTTTTTTGAGAAAGAAGTGGAGGAAGCAGATGGAGAAGGAGGGAGAATATTAAGCAGGCTTGATCTTGTAATACCTGAGATCATGACCCTGAGATCATGACCTGAGTGGAAATCAAGTCAGACGCTTAACCAAATGAGCTACCCAGGGGCCCATTTCTTCCTCCACTTTTTAGTTTCTTCAGGCCCTCAGTGGACTGGATCATGCCCACTCAGACTGGTGAAAGAGATTTCCTTCATTCAGTTTACTGATTCAAATACTCATCTCTTCTGGAAACGCCTTACAGATATATCCAGAAATGTTTTACTAGCTATCTGGGCACCCCTTAGTCCAATCAAGTTGACACATAAAATTAATCATTGTAAGTGGATTATGTATAGAAAATGATATTATAAAATTCCTACAACATGTAAAGGGAATCAAAAAGTATGTAGACAAGAAAAAACAGGAATATAAATGTTTCACAGATGTCTCAAGCAATTAATTAAGTTATATATATTTTTTCTGGTTTTTTTTTTTTGGGTGCTTACAGTATATATCAGCTTTCAAAATTTATAATTTGTTATTTCTTTTCCCATTTTCAATAGTCTTTTTCTTTCATTTAATCTTTTTCTTAAACAGGCTCTACACCCAATGTGGGGCTCAAACTCATGACCCTGAACTCAAAAGTTGCATGTCCCACCAACTGAGCCAGCCAGGCACCCCCAATAAATAGTCCTTTTCAAACCTAATTTTAAAATTGTATTATTTATGTATTTATCTTAAAGACTCTTCTTATTTATTTGAAAGAAAGAGTGTGCATGTGTGCAAGAGCAGACAGAGGGGCAGAGGGAGAGAGAGACAAGCAGACTCCCCACTGAGTGGGGACCCAGAGATCATGACCTAGCCAAAATAAAGAGTCAGACGCTCAACTGACTGAGCCACACAGGCACCCCTTTAATTTTTTAATTTTAATTTAATACTCTCTTCTCTTAAAGAGGCTGCATAAATCAAGCAACCTTCAAGCCCCCCCACACACACTCCAGAGCAAGCTCACCATATCACAAGTGGGAGAACATTCTTGCCTTTGTTGAAACATCTGCTACTTAATCCTTTTAAACAGAACTGACAGTTTATCCAGATATGTACAGTGCTTTTCATTCAGTACCTATTTCATCAACCCTGCCGGTATGAGGATGGACCTAGGCTGAATGCAATGAGAGATGGTGTAGTTAAATTTCTGATTCAAGTAAGTGACTTATGAAGAATGTGAATATACTGTAGTACAGCTTGTAAAAATATTGACCTTGCTCTTACTTTTTCTTTTCATCCATTTTGTAATATGTTTATAGTAGCATTGAATGACAATGTATACATTTTAAGCTGCGTATATTGTTTATAACTGACAAGAAAAATCTAGTATGCTGTCATCACTACAGTGACAAACATGGTGTAGTTTAATATAGAGGATAGAATATTATTAACATTGTATCGGGCAGATCTGGTTCAAACTCTGATTCTTCTTCCTTATTTGACTCTGAGCAAATTGTTTTACCCCTGAGCCTTTGTTTTCTTCTCTATAAAATGAGGATTAAAAATAGTTATCTTGAAGAATGATGGAAAATTTTAAGAGAGATTTTATAGGTGATTCCAATATTTGGCTCTGAGCCATGATGGGCAGTGAAGTGGTGCATTCTGTGTGTTATTATTATCAGAGATCCTTTCTATTGAGGAGGAGAATTATTGGGTCATTTTACGATTACTCTATATCTGTCGAGCAGAATGTCTCTACTTCTAGGTAGATGCAAAGACTGCTTTTTGTAATCTATCAAATAATTCTTTTAACTCTATCCTAGAAAATAGTTTTATGTCATACTACTGAAGACATTTTGACAAGATCATCTAATTAGAATGGCTTGTACTGTGATAAGCAATTAAAATTCCTCCATTGTTTTTGTGTTTAGCTTCTGTGGTAAAAGATTTATAGCATTACTCTCTTATTTTTGGCAGGCCAGTGCATGGTGCTCTTCACAACACCTGAGCATCAATTCACATAATTAAGATTCACTGAATTAGCTGTTGCTGAGTAACACAGTACACACTGACATATAAAAATATAGTCACCTTGTAAATATATTTATAAAATGTCTGTAGGTCAAATTTCTGCCATTGGCTCAGCTTTCATTCTTTTGTATAAGAGATTCTGCTTTGGGCCTAGGTAGCCATCTTTGGGGCAGAGATTTTATTCCTATGGCTATGGCTGATTGGACCAGGAGTGGACACTTGACAACCAGAATCCTTCTCTCAAGAATTTGGAATAAGAACATGTTAAGCTGTATTTGTAGATAGCTGACCTAAAATCTGATGTATCAATGCTAGACTTGACACTCTAGAAGTTTAAAGCTCTATACAAACCAAAGTTATGGGGCAGTAACTCCTAAGTATCTTCAGAGGAAGTTAGTGTTCAGAAAGGAGACTGGGGTAGGCTTGCAGAATAAAAACAAATGTAGTAAACCCTGTGAATGAGAGAGGGAAGATAAGGAGGGCACGAGAGCAGAACAAGAGCCAGAAAGATTGAGATTGAGAGACCATATGCCTGATGGTTTTGTAGTTTCTGTAAGATTCAGCTATACTTCCAAATGCTGGGCCCTGTCAGATTCTCCTCCTACTAGAGAGTAAAATAAATTCTTTACTTAGTTGAACTAGTTTGAGTGAGTCTCTGTTTCTTATACCATGTGATTGTTTCTTAGAATTATACCAGTTATATATTTCATATCTGCACAGAGTCTGAATGAAGCTAAGCAAGACAACTGTAGAAATATGCAAAAGTGCTACAATAGCATGGGAGGTCTAATTTATCCATCTGTATCAGTTTCATGTTGCTGCTGTAACAAATGGTCACACATTTTGTTACTTAAAACAATAGAAATATATTATTCTACTCAAGAGGTCAGAATTCAAAATGGGTCTCATGGGGCTAAGATTAGGGTAGCAGCAGGGTAGCATTGATTGTGAAGACCCTATGGGAGAATCCCTTCCCTTGCCTCTCCTAACTTTAAAAGACTGCCTCCAATTCTTGGGCCTTGGCAACATCATTTCAATCTCTCCTTCCATCATCACATCCCCTTCTCCAACTCTGACTTTTCCCCTTCCTTCTTTTTTTTTTAAAACAGGCTCTATGCCCAGCATGGGCCTTGAACTCACAACTCTGCGATCAATGAAAGAGTGGCCTGTTCTACTGACTGAGCCAGCCAGGTACCCTCCACTTCCCTCTTTTTTTTTTTTTAAATTTTATTTATTTATTCATGAGAGACAGAGAGACAGGCCAAGACATAGGCAGAAGGAGAAGCCGGCTTCCTGTGGGGAGCCTGTTTGGGGACTCAATCTCAGGACCCCGAGATCACAACCTGAGCCAAAGACAGACGCTCAACCACTGAGCCACCCAGGCATCCTGTCTACTTCTCTCTTTTAAGGACACTTATCATAACATTGGGGCCAGTTAGATAATCTCAAGATCTTTTCCTTAATCATACCTGAAGAGTCTGTTTGCCAAGTAAAGGAGCGTATTCATAGGTTTTGGGAATTAGGCCATAGACGTCTTTGCAGAGATTATTCTACTTGCCTCACCATCCATGATAATAGTATTTTAATGATTTTATAATCTATCTCTTCAGTCATGTTTGTATGCTTAAAATTATTAAAATTTTCAGAGTTTATGGTAAGGTAAGAGTAATAAATCTAAACTTTATAGTGTTTATAAATTTTACATAACTGTTGGCTGTTAAAAAAAGATCTTAGAAAGATAGATGTTCTACATTTAAGTATATTTTGATGATGAATTTTTTTTATATTTTGATGATGAATCTTTATAAAATATCTGATAATTTTTCAAAGGAAAAATTACTAACTGGGTGCAGCTAACATTGTGATCTTCATCATTAACATATGTCTTAAAGATACTTTTAAAATATGACATTTGTTGTTTAAGAGAAATTGATATTTAATTTCTAGGAAAATATTTACAGTTTTGGTCCTAATGTCTTTCCCTCCTCTGTAATACTTTGAAATGTATAATATGAATATTGAAATTAGACAAAGAAGACATTGATCATCCATAATTCTCCTTCAGTTCATTTTAGTCACCATCCAGGAATTTCTTGTATTTATGAATATATGAAATAGTACCCCTACTTTACTTAGATGTCCATTAATAGTTTCAACTAATAACTGTATTTTATTTAGTAATTCTCCAAATTTTAATTCTATCCGTATTTACATCATGAGTTTTAAAACTTCCGAATATTTGAGTATTTGTTTATCATGCCTTTTAAATAAATTGTTGTGATATGAAAATATTAAAAGAAAGGGGATTCCTGGGTGGCTCAGCGGTTTGGCGCCTGCCTTTGGCCCAGGGCACGATCCTGGAGTCCCGGGATCGAGACCCGCGTCGGGCTCCTGGCATGGAGCCTGCTTCTCCCTCTGCCTGTGTCTCCGCCTCTCTCTCTCTATGTCTATCATGAATAAATAAAAAATAAAATATTTCTCCATTGAAATCCATTCTCCCTTTTGATGAACATCAATTTACCATAAATGTATGGGGCTATTTCTGTATTTTCTATTCTGTTTGGGTGATCAACTTGTCAATCTTCGTGTCAGCACGATACTGTCCTTTTTTTTAAAAAAGATTTTATTTATTTATTCATGAGAGACACAGAGAGAGAGAGAGAGAGGCAGAGACATAGGCAGAGAGAGAAGCAGGCTCCATGCAGGGTGCCTGATGTGGGATTTAATCCCAGGACTCCAGGATCGCACCCTGGGCCAAAGGCAGGCGCGAAACCGCTGAGCCACCCAGGGATCCCCAATAAATAAAATCTTAAAAAAAAAAAGAAAATATTAAAAGAAGGAACACATCCTACATCTTCCTACTAAAGGTCCCACAGGTATTTATTTATTTAAAGAAGTGAAGTTGTGAGCTGGGAGTTTAAGGCAATGTATAAGAGCAACCATAATACTCTATTTATTTTGAATTGGCTATTTTTAGGGGGGAAAAAAGAATACAAAATCAAAGGATAGTCTCTTTTTTTTTTTCTTTTGATGTAAGTTGAGTTACTTAGAGTCCCCTTGGATTTTTTTTTTTTTTAACAAATGAAACCAGAACTGTAGAAGATTATAGGTCAATGAGGAATTCATTAAATCTCATCGGAAATTAAAATAGACTGTATTTGTCATATTCTCCAGAGAAACAGAACCAATTGTGTATGTGTTTGTGTGTGTGTATGTCTGCATTCTTTTTTTTTTTTTTTTTTAAGGAACTGGCTAACTTGATTATGGAGGCTGAGAAGTCCCGCCCCTGGAGATCTGATGGTGTAAAACTTCCAATCTGATTCCCAAGGCAGGAGAAGATCCATGTCCCAGCTCAAAAACAGTCAGGCAGAGAGAGAGAATTCTTTTTGACTCCGCTTTTTATTTTCTTCAGGCCTTCAGTGGATTGGATAAAGCTTATCCACATTGGGAAAGGCACCCTGTGTTGCTCAGTATACGGATCTAAGTGATAATCCCATCCAGAAACACTGTACCCGCCCCCGCCCCAAACACACACAAATAAATAATGTTCAACTCAATATCTGGGCACTTGACAGTTAGTCAACAGTTACAATTAACCACCACGTAGACTTTTAATAATTCAGAAAATATTCTGAAGGTGGTAGAAAATTAAATCATTTGCATTTAAAATTAATTGATACTACTTTCTTGTAGTTCACAGTGTGATATAAATCGTGGTAGGAAGAGAAAAGGAGGTAGAAATTCAAATATCTACAGCAGAATATGATAAATATGAAAAGAGAGGGAAGCCAGATACATATCTAATGCAGACTGCCAATTTTAATGATGGTGGCCAGGGTGAGGCAGATGGTGGACAACACAGACTTGTTCAGTTCTGCCTCCTACAGTGAAGGTGGGAGAATCTGTGTTGGGAAAACAGGAGAATTAAAGGATTACAGACAGCTGATGAGAGAAGCCTGGCTTTGCTCTGCAGAATGGAGTGAGAAGTACTTTTTTGTAGCACAACTCAGCAAACAAAAGGGCACTGAAGGACCAGAGTGAATTATTACTCCTTATACAATATCTCAAATTTAATTCTACTCACAAGGACGGAGGAAGCCACATTGTAGCAGAGAGGGTTACTGTCTATCCCACACCTCCTCTGCTCACCTCTGACCTCACCTCACTGTACAAGTGGACCGTACCTTGCACACTCCCATGGCACACTATAGCTTAAGGGTACTATAAGCTTTTCCGTCTCAAGGCTTTCTCCTGCCTGCTGCTCTGTCCAATCAGGGTTTTCATGTACTCAAAGAAAAACATCAACCGGTGGAGGATAGAGGTCTGTAGTGAAATGCTCCAGCCTCCTGTCTTGGTGGGGGAGGCCAATTTGACGGGGTATTCTATACAATTCCTCATAGGGTTCATAGAGGCTGAGCCTATTTGCTCAGAAGGAAAACCAGCTTTTCATTCTCAATGTCATTGGACATTCCCCCCTCTCTCCTTTATCCTTCCATGGATAATCTGTCAAATAAAGAACCCATTTCCAAACACTTGCCATGCACTCTGCTGTTAGGAAAACCCAAACTAAGATACACACTCAGTTTTATCCAGATAGCTCTACTGAATACAAAACCATTTTATATTCCCAGTTGCCCCAGAGGGAAGTGGGATGCTGTGGGGAATGGGGGACAGGTTCTGGAGTTGTTGTCAACTCCATTTTACTAATGAGGAAAAGTCTTTAGATAATCTGAGTGATTCTCCCAAAGTCACACAGCTAATAAGTGGCAAAGTCTTCTTTGATGTGCTAAGTAGAACCTTGGCAACACACAAAAAAAGAATGAATCATTTCCCAAATGAGTTCTGTGTGCTTTAATTCCATGTATAATTTCAATTTAATGTGTCAGATCTTGCTGGCTTAAACCTTTCAGCTAAACCTCATTAATTTGGACTCAATATATGCTTTGTGATAACTTGTAAATGTAGGAATGAAATTTATTTTCTCTGTAAAAATATTATCTAATCTCAAATATACATTTTTAATGAGACCAAATCATTTCCTCAATCCCCACCTTAGGTTTTCTCCAGCCATTATCCTTTAATGTTCTATAGTATCCAATAAAAGGCAAAGAACATTAGGCACACTCAATTTTAGGATACTTTCTGGTTCTCACAATGACTTTTGGCATCATGAAATCAAGCTCTGCTGCACTTCAAGTTATATTTGGAGAAGGAAATATTCATGTACTTTTTCCATTTTTCCATTATTATTTAATAGGCACCTACACAGTGCTAATTGTACACCAAACTCTATTCTAAATGTTTCACCAATAGTATTTCATTGAATTATCGCAGTATTCCTCTGAGGTAATACTGTTAGCCTGATTTTACAGATGAGAAAACTGAGGTATAGGGTGATGAGTGATTTGATCAGTGTCACACAGCTGGGAAAGGGCTAAGTCTGGATTCGAACTTGGAACTTGGCTCTGAAGTCAGAAGTTAGCTTTCTTATCTGCTAATAATGCCCTGAAAACCTTCAAATCCAATCTTATTCATCCACCAGAACAACCCATATACTGGGAAAGTCATTAGGAATAAAGGCTGATTAGAAACGACAAATACCCACCATTTGCTTCGATGTGGATGGAACTGGAGGGTATTATGCTGAGTGAAATAAGTCAATCAGAGAAGGACAAACATTATATGTTTTCATTCATTTGGGGAATATAAAAAATAGTGAAAGGGAATAAAGGGGAAAGGAGAGAAAGTGAGTGGGAAATATCAGAGAGGGAGACAGAACATGAGAGACTCCTAACTCTGGGAAACGAACAAGGGTTGGTGGAAGGGGAGAAGGGTGGGGGGTGGGGGTGACTGGGTGATGGGCACTGAGGGGGGCACTTGACGGGATGAGCACTGGGTGTTATTCTATATGTTGGCAAATTGAACACCAATAAAAAAATAAATTTATAAAAAAAAAAGGAATAAAGACTGAAGATGAGGGTTGCAAAATACGCTTTTTAGGGTTGTCTTTCATTCCTAATTCTCCACGAATACTTAAGTAGTTAGGTCCCAGTTGCCTCTAAGTGCTTTCATGAACCTTTTAAGTCTTTTTAAACCCCTGTCACAGTCCTTTCAGGAGGAGACATTGTGACCGAGAAGGGCTTTTGTAAACAACAAAGAGAACCTATGAGAAATAAGAGGTTTTGGAGTACGTGCTCTTCATCTGAAAGTTCAATCACAAAGGAAGGGAAAGGCAGCAGATAATAATTGTAGAGAAGGCTTTTAGGCAGTGGGCTTGAGCGTTGACAAGTGGAAAGGGCCCAGAGCCAGCCCGGGCTGCATACAAACAGGCTCATCCGGTGCCCCTGCCACCCCCAAAATAGCCATAGGCCCTCACTGACCAGAGGGCTACTTACAACCAGGCAGAGTTACCAGAACCAGGAAAATCCCAGACATCCCCATAACTCCTCACCTTTCCTCTTTAAGAACAGCCCCCACCCACTGCCTGGTGGCAGACGGTAAACTTTCTGTCTCCTTTGTTCTGCCTCTGGTGAATTCTCCGCCTGTGCCACCCTCTTCCACCTCATATCGCCCCACATTTGGGGAGCCCCATCCGATCGGAGAGACACCACAATGACTATTAGTCATTTGCCCATCCAAAGAATGTGTAAATATTAGGCCAATTCATAGTTTAGCCACATTCTCCACCAGACTCAGGCTTCAGTACAGTCAGATCGAGAACAATTTTGCAATTGTTTCTAGTGCTGAACCAGGCTAATTGTCCAACTGTGAAAAGGAATTATTTTCCAGACTAACTCCCCTTGCCCCAAAATGATTTTGAGGATTTTTATAACGTGTGTTGAGGAGGAAAAATTTTCCCTTCGAAGCTTCGAGGTTCTTTGGCTGGTCTAATCAAATTGACATAAAACAGATTAACAGGAGAAAAAAAAAAACAAACTTAATTCCAAACATAAGGAGCCTTGCAAAGACAAGACTCCCAGGCAGTCAGACAGTTTAGGCTTATATACAATCCTGAGGTAAGGAGAAGGGGCCTACCTAGGGGTCTGGGCTTCAAAGGGGAGAAAGACAATTCACAGGAAGATAAGAAGAGCAGATGCTTGCTAAACCAGCATTTGCTATGCCACGCCAAGTCTTTCTGACAGAAAAAAAGTTTTCTCTGGTAATAGCTCTCTTGCTGGTCAGGCTCTCCATCGAAATTCTTTCAGGCAGTTAGGGAGAGGGAAAAAGCTTTTCCAGAGTCGGCTGGGTCTTAATTGCTTTCAGCTCAAAACAATCCTTATGCCAAACTGACATATTGTGAGGTGGCATATTCTGCTCCCCTTCACATATAATCGTTCTTATTTGCACAAAATTCTTATCAAAGCATTTAGATTTTCTAAAACAAACTATCCAGCAATTTTATTGTTCTATCAACAGCTTTTCTATATATTCTTTTTAGGAAAAAAAAATTGCTTTCCCCCTTAGATATTCTTTCTCTAATTGTTTTCCTAAGCCTCAATGACACTTCTCCACATTTAGGCTAGATTAAAGAAATTTGATTGTAATTAAGGCCACTAGAATTAAGAAATTAAGGCCCCTAGAATAGCATTTGTCCTCCTAGAACATTATTTTCCTTAATAAATGATTCTCTCGAGTTCTGAAAAAAGATTAACATACTGAACAGAAAGAACATTTAGCTTGTAAGGAAGTCATATTATTTACTTATTGGGATTTACTTGGAAGATACTACAAAGGCTAAAATCCCCAAGATGGAACAACATTATTTAATGGTACAAAATAACACTTATTTTATTGATTTGACTTTGATTTGATTTTCTAACTCTGTGTTTTGTGGTTGCCTCATTTTCTTATTAGGGTTATAACATCATAATGTTGGAAGCTGTGACAAAAATAATAAATCCCGACTTTCTCATTTTACATCTAACAAAAAAGAAGCTTTTAGAGTTTAAGTTACTGTGTTTCCTTGCTTCCAATCCAGTACTCTGGGGCAGCCCGAGTGGCTTCAGCCCAGGGCCTGATCCTGGAGACACAGGATCAAGTTCCAAGTCCGGCTCCCTGCATGGACCCCGCTTCTCCCTCTGCCTGTGGCTCTGCCTCTCTCTCTCTCTCTGTGTCTCTCATGAATAAATAAAATCTTAAAAGAAAAAAAATCCAGTACTCTGTCCAATAAACATCTTCTCTCGTTGATCTTGATATGTTGTTTCTCTGCAAACATAAGCTCATTGGTTAAATGAAATGTGATGTTTTAAAAATATATGCTTAAGTAAAATATTCACAAATGTTAATTAATCATGATGGTGATAGAGTAAACGTCAGTAATGTAGTTTTATATTTGACTTATTAAGAAAACACTGGTTGTTCAGTTTAGTTTACTAGATCTCAAGGAAGTTTTTTGGGAATGTCTATTTTATAATTTGATATTGATTCTATATATACAACTCTCTTTTGAGTAGGATTTCTACTTCTTTATTATAATCTTCTTTGTAGAACTTATTTAGATGTATGTGTACGCAGAGCACAAGGGAGGTTTTATAAGCAACCGCACGTTTGTTTATTCTGAAAGGTAGCATCAAGTCAACATATAATTAAAGCAAATTAGAGACAGAAAAAGTTCTGCAAAAGAAAGAAAAGGTGTTTCTAGTGAAAACCAAGATAACAGAAAGTGCTCATATGCATTCAGAAAAGACTTGCCATTCAAAAGGCAGAGAAGTCTGACATGAGTCAGATGGTCCAAGTTTAAGTGTTCAAGGCACAGGGAGAAGGTGCCCTCACCAGTGAGTGGATACAGAATCCCAAGTGGTTAAGATGTATGCATTGGGGCACCTGGGTGGCTCAGTGGTTGAGCATCTGCCTTTGCTCAGGTCGTGATCCTGGGGTCCTGGGATTGAGTCCCTCATCTGGCTTCCCACAGGGAGCCTACTTCTCCCTCTGCCTATGTCTCTGCCTCTCTGTGTCTCTCATGAGTAAATAAATAAAATCTTAAAAAAAAATGTGTGTGTGTATTAATCTATGAGTCTGATGTAATTAAATGTCTGTGTCAAGCCACTATCTTGAACTTGATCTGTCTGATCACAACTCTCTTTTCCATCTACAGAAAGGGAATGTGCTGATTTGACTGTGTGTGTGTGTGTTTTAAAGATTTTATTTATTTATTTATTTTAATTCATGAGAAACACAGAGAGAGAGAGAGAGAGAGAGAGAGGCACAGGCAGAGGGAGAAGCAGGCTCCATGCAGGGAGCCCGATGTGGGACTCGATCCCAGGACTCCAGGATCACACCCTGGGCCAAAGGCAGGGGCTAAACCTCTGAGCCACTCAGGCATCCTTGATTTGATTGTTTAGTGCCATTCTGTTTCACTAGATAATTCTTTTCTGTCTCATAATATGTTATCATTATCTTGCGAGTGGACTTAGCAAATTTAGTTTAGTTAAAAAACAAAATTCAGCTGAGTACATTTAAAGATCTTACTAGCTTTCTGCAATGATTCATGAATTGGGCAGCATCCCATCTAACAAATATGACGGGGCCTTGAGGAGCTGTACAAAATGGAAGGTTTTTTTTTTTTTTTTTCTAACAAAATGGAAGGTTTTTAAAGACAGAAAGGAGGTGGGATAAGGCAGTCGTAAACCAAAGCAAGGATTATATTGGGCAAGATAACCTTCCTTGGGGGAGGGGCGGGGATCTATCTGCAGTTTACCTCCCTGGTGCTGATCAGGCTAGTCTTGATCCACAGGTTAAGTCACATTCCTGGGAGTGGCTAAAACTGCAATTAAGTCTTTTGTATGCTGTTGTGGGAGCTAGGGATTATTTTGGGCCTGTTGTTCCTTTTTTTTTTTTTTATAGTCTTCATGATTTTAAATGTGTCTATAATGAATCTAAACATTTATATGCTGTAAAACCAAGAGGTATAGATCATATTGTGGTTAGTTCACCAAGTTGAAGACATTTCATGAGACATTTTGGAAACTGGCCATCTAGCTTTGTGTTTTGAGGATGGAATCTTTCCAACTATTTTGCTTTGAGGCTTCTGAAATAAATATTTATTCTATTTTTGTTGTTGCTGTTTTCCAGATCCACATAACTAATTCACATGTACACCACCAGTATATTTATCACTATGATTTTGATGTAGTTTTTGGAATGTAGGTGAGGTTGGTGACGGCCAAGAAAGAATTCTTGAGACATCTTTGGTGCAAAATGGTGGTTTTATTAAGGCATGAGGTTAGGACCTGCAAGCAGGAAGAGTGGCTGCCCCAGGATTGTGAGGGGAGGCTCATTATATACTCGGGAGTTGGGGTTAAGGAAAAAGGGAGGTTTTCAAAAGAACTTTCATATGCTAAAGAGGATCTAAGAGATACTGGAGTCCTTGCCATTGTCAAGTTAAGGTTGTTTTTCCCTCTAGTAAAGCATTAACATTAAAATTCATTAACATTAAATTGGGAGTTTCCTTCTGGAGGTTATTGATAAGAATGCTTTTTTCTTGTTAATCACTAAAACATTTAAAAACTGAAGGAGACTCAGATCTTACAAGACTCTAGATCTCTACGTTTGTTTTTCCTTCTCTTCGTTTTAGGACAGCCGGGAGTACCTGAGGAATGTCACACAGATCTCACCCTGGGAGTGGAAGGGAAGCGGTTTGTAGCATGACAGATTGTGCTCTGTCCTTAGCTTGCCTTCTGCTCCCTCATCAGTTTTATGGCTGTAATTCTGTAAAATCATCCAAATTAATGTATGACACTAGGTTACTTTTAGTTGAAGCTTTGGACTGTTGTACTGTAGTAAAGCTTTTGCAAAATTCAAGATTTGAGATTTACTAGTGTCTTGAAGGTTCTGCTTAACTGAGATGTTGTTGTCCTTGGAATGTAGATACAGGTTCTAAAAATGGATATAACTTTTTTGAGAGAGCACAACTCATTTCCTAAACATCTTAGAGAGGTCAGACGGAATTAATACATTCATAAGAATGAATATATTTTTTCCAGACTCCCAGAGTATTTATAATAAAATCTAATGACTAATTAGGGGCTGTGTAAAACTTTACTTATAAAATTAAATTATACTTCCTAAGTAATGGAAATTTGTGCATGTTTTACTTCGCAATTGCGATATTGTCACTTATAAGAAATACATATTTGGTCTTTGTCCCAGTTTGGTTCCTGGCTCACAGCTCTCAAAACCCTGGAATCTCCTGAACAGTAAGAGCAATGGGAATATCTTTTGTCATTATATTTGGTCTCTTGTCCTCATTTCCTGAATCACTGCAGAGCCATAAAGGTGAAATTGGTGTCTTAGTATTGGCAACAAACCCCTTTCCACCACAAGTGGGTTTATGTTAATTGGGTGACTGTGATGGGGGCTGGTTGCCAAAAGAACCCACCAAGAATTGAAGGTTAGAATTTTCAGTCTCACCCCCAGACCTCAGGTGAGGGGAGATGGACTGGAGGTTGAATCAACCACCAATGGCCAATCATTTAATCGATTGTGCCACTTTAATGCAGCCTCCATAAAAACCCCAAAGGGTAGGGCTTGGAGAGCTTCTGGGTTGGTGGACACATGGAGGTTTGTGGATCATGGCGCACTTCGAGATGGCTTGGAAGCTCCCCAGCCTTTTCCCCTACCTCGCCTTATGCCATCACTTCCATCTGGCTGTTCCTGAGTTCTATCCTTTTATAATAATCTGGTGATCTAGTAAGTAAAATGCTTATCTGAGTTCTATAAACCACTGTAGCAAATTAATCAAAGCAAGGAGCGAGTTTTGGGTACCTCTGACTTAAAACCAGTTTGTCAGAGGTACAAGTAACAATTTGAACTTGTAAGTTGCATCTGAAGGGGCCCTGGGGGTTGGGGGTTGGAGAACTGAACGCTTAAACTGTAGAATCTGATACTATCTCCTGGTACCTTGTATCAGAAGTACATTTAACTAGTCCTAGGTGTCTAGGGGCTACTGTATTAGCACAGGTCTATAGTAGTAGAGAGAGCTTACAGTTTTTTCTTATAAATGCACTGATTAATTTTAAGGTAAAAATATGAGCAAATTAAAACTAACACATTTGTAAACAACTGAGTGAAATCCTGTCAAACCTTATGCTTTTTAAATTGATTGAAACTATCTTAGAGTTGAATAATGTAAATACCTTACTTTTTTGTTTTTTTTATTTTGAAAAGCTAATATTGAAAGGAAGGAAAAATCCTTTTCTACCTTTCAAGGTCTCCCAGATGGACCAAGAATTAAATTTACATAAAACATTAACAGGAGAAAAAAAATCATGTTTTACTACAAGTGCACGGAGGCCCAATTATGAAATGGAGACCCAAAGAAATGACCAAGGGAGAAAGTTTTTATACTTTTTTAAACAAAGACATAATCTGTGAGAGACCACCAGGACAAAGATACTTAACTTTGGGAACTTCATTTAGTAAGAAATTCTAAACAGAATCTGAGCTAATGAGTTAGTAGATTAGAAAAATAACAAGGTGTTTCTACAGCTTTCATGTTCCTCTCTCTGGTGAGAAGGATGTCTTCTTAGTATAGGGAGGGTACCTTTCACAAGGGAGATTTATTTCCTGTTTTCAGGGGAACAGAGAAGGGTCTGAGTGTCCTTGTACAGACTCTCTTAAGTAATTTATTTAAAGTAATATGCCAAAGGGGCTCATCTTGGGGCAGCCTGCCTACCCTTGGCCCCTACAATTATTAATAGTTATATTAAGTGAAAGGGATTCCAGATGTCCAACATAACTTAATAAGGAACAATCTCTCTATTATACTATACATATGGTATAATTATGATGATTATTTATCATTTTAAGTAAGCTCTACATCCAATATGGGGCTCTAATTCATGACCCCAGATTTAGTCACATGCTTTACCAACTCAACTAAGCCAGCCATGTGTCCCAATCCTGATGATTTTATTTTTTTTATTTTTTTATTTATTTTTATTTTTTTTTTCCAATTCTGATGATTTTAAAGAATTGTTGGGGTTCCTGGGTGGCTCAGTTGGTTAAGCATCTGTCTTTGGCATGAGTCATGATCCTAGAGTCCTGGGATCAAGTCCCACATTGGGCTCCCTGCTCAATGAGGAGTCTACTTCTCCCCCTCCCTCTGTCTCCCACCCTCATTCATGCTCTCTCCTTCAAGTGAACAAATCTTAAAACAAAACAAAACAAAACAAAACAAAACAAAACAAAACAACCTTGCCTTCTGCATGTTAAACATCAATGTGTGCATTTATAGAGGGTAAATCCCAGCCATTTTCTCAAGTGTTTTGTTTCCACAGGTTTGCACAGGTAAGGAGGTATGGGGACATAGGGTATTTTCCCTTTTTTGGTAGCTGTGTCTGGTTGTAAGTAGCCCATTGGTTATTTAGGGCCTATGGCTATTTTGAAGTGGGTCACCCAATGGGCCTGTCTGAATGCAGCCAGGGGGTCTCTGTGGGCCATTTCCCCATTCCATTTCTCAAGCTTATTTGCCTAAAAGCAGCCTCTATGCTTTGGAGGAAGGTGGAAAAAATAGTAAGAATATTGCATTATTTGGTCCCAGAGAAAGAGTTTTTGTGATAAACTCCAATGCCTAAAGGTGTTATATTCAGAAATCCATAGTAAAAGTGTCCTCCTACAAACCATTTATGGTAGGTTTCAACAGAATGAAAAGGGAAAAAAGCAGCCCATTTAATGCATACCAGTCACTGGAAAGTGTCTTGAAACCAAATAATCCTATCTGAGTCAGAAACAAACATTCACATTATGCATTTTTGCCTATCAAGATGAATTAGTGTTCTGGTCATAGCTAATAACATGATGAGGCATTATCACTTTTTTATTCTTTTGTTTATTTAACAATTATTTATTGATCACATACTAAGCACTGGGCACTGTGCCAGATGCTAGATATAGAAAATTAAAAAGGGAACAGATGCCTTACTTTCACAGATGTTAAAGTTGAGTTGCAGAGGGAGGAGGAGTCATTAAGGAAATAAATACAAATCTATAAAATAAAACAGTTACAAATTGTGATAAGTACTTTGAAAGATTCAATGAGAGAGAATATCAGTGAGAAAATAGTCCTATTTGGGGGCTCAGAAAAATGCCATTTTGAGGAAGTGTCAATGAGGCTCAGATCTGAAAGATGAGAAAGGGTTGATCAGGGGAAGATTGAAAGGTATGGAGCAGTCCAAAAAGGAAAAAACAAACAAACAAACAAACACAAACCCAGCAATTTGATAATAGGAGCAATTCATTGGTATTATCCAGACATATTTTGCATTTTAGGTCATTAGAAATGTTTTAAATAATGCAAATCAAGAGTTTTTCCAAGAGATGTCAAATTTGATTATTAAACCATCCCACTAATTTTCTGAAGTATTCTTCATAAAATCTTTCAAGATTCAGCCTTTCTTATTCAAATGTATTCTTTGTATCATTTGTTCAGTTTTGAGTTATGAGCATTTAATATTGAAATCATCTAATTATATCCATGTCATTAGATTGGAATGTTTTCCTAGCTAGGAGTTCAAAAGATTTAACATAATTTTATAGTGTTAAATGATCATTTATTTAAAGGGATTTATAGCAGAGGTCCATCTCCTAGAACCTAATTCTATCAGGTTAACCAGAAAAAACGCAAATGGGCCCACTAGGCTGGAAAGCAAATGGGCATGCTAGCTGCTCTTTGGAGAGCATCTTTGTTTTCTCAGTTTTCCTTAGCTGAAATCACAGTAAAAGTATTTTTTCTAGTTTCAGGAGATTAAAGCAAAGTCCACCATTTGATGTCGGGTGGAATAGGTGGCACCTTTGCCTTGCACAGCAGGTTTTAACCAGTTTTCTTCAAGTGGCAATTTCTTTTGTTTCTAGATGGCAGATTTGTAGCAGAGTGGCATCCAGAAATCACTGTAATTGTGGCAGTATTTCATGCAATTGTTGGAGTATTCTCTGTTCAAGGATTTCGAAACACTTCTCTAATGGTAAATTACCTTCACAATATTCCTTTCTGTAAACTGCAAAAATTGAAGCATAGGAAGCAATAGTTTACCAAGGTCTGGTGCCGATTTTCTTAGTCAACATATTTGTTGGAGATCTACTAAATGCTAATCCCTTTGCTGGGTGCAGTGAATGAGTTTTGAAGGGAATGAAAGACAAGTTTCCTGAAGTCTGTTGTTTGATTTAATGAGCGAAAAAAAGAACTAAAGAAAATTATTCATATGTAGAATGCATTTATAAAGCCAATTATAGATGTTCCCAATAAGCACTTAAGTGTTTAGACTGGTAAAAAGGCTAGATAAAGAGGTTGCATCGTGTAATTAGGATCGTTGACCTTGGGAAGGTTTTTAATGAGTGAGGCAGAGTTTGACATTGCAAAGTGTGGATGACATTCTGGGCAGATTCAATGGTATGTTTAATGATATAAAGGCCAGAGAGAGCACAATTTATGTGAGGGTTGCATCGTGGCTTGCCAGATATAGCCAAGGGCTGGATAGTCCAAAATCAAGTAGAATTAAAGGCTCTTTGGTTAAGGGAAGGGTTTCTGGCAATAGAAACAGCTAAAATAATTTTAAGGGAAATGATCAAAAGGACACCACAGTAAAGTCCTTACTACATCATGTGGCAAAACTTGGATGATAGAAGGAGACATAGAAATACAGAGAAAAAGACCTCTGTTAATTCTTTGGTGACAATTTTGTGCATTGGGTTCCAGTGGGAATGAAGAATCAAATCTTGAGAGAACAATCTTAGAATCAGTCATAAAAGACAACTTGTTGATTATTTAGTTCACTCTCACTCTTCATCAAATTGTAACTGTGCAAATGAAATACACACATGCTGTATTAATTAGGAGATATTTCTAACAACATGTTAATATATAGGTTTAGCAGATTGAGATTTTATAGAACTATGTAGAGTTTTCAGAAATTTTACTGTGACATAATTCCCTTTACCTGCGTTCAGTTCACCGAGTCTCTCTCTTGCCTCATTTATGGAGCATTTGACTGACTTGAGAGCATTTTCGAAAGCACAAATCCTTAGAATTCCAACAAAAACAGGAATTTCCATGACAAATTATACTTAACCATTACTATAGTATGATCTTACTAACTAAATTGTTCACACATTTTTTAACTCAAGCAATTCTCATAACATATCCAGTATTCTATAGTATTATTCCATTTGTACAAACCTTAATAAAAATCAAAAGCACCTTCTAATCAAAAATATGTATGAGAAAGTAATAAAACAGAGAACCTACTATAATAAAAAGGAAAATTAAAAAAAAATATTTGAGAGGCAGAGGAAGAGAGAGAAGCTGACTCCCCACTGAGCAGAAAGCCCTATTCTGGGATCACAAGACCATGACCTGAGCCAAAGGCAGATGCTCAACCTCCCGAGCCACCCCGGTGCACCCAATAAAGGAAAATCTAATTATACTGTGATAATAATCCCTAAAGGTAGTCCACAATAAACCACACCTTCTAGTATACATGTGCTTTTGTCGTCCCCATTCCCGGAATTGGTACTGAATCAGCAAATTGCTTTGGACCAATAAAGTGCAGTGGAATTGATACAGCCTAAGTTGTCAGGCTAAGTCAGAAAACACCTTGTGGCTGCCCATGTGTCTGTGGGATATTTGCTCTAGCTGAAGCCAGCAGTCCTGTAAGAAGTTCCACCATACTGAGAGGAAGCCATGTGGAGAGGCTGCAAGGGGCAGGGGCTTGGTGGCTGGAAGTAAGAGAGGGGAAAGAGTTGTACTTGCCTTGCCCAAAGTTGGTCTAGCCATCCCAGCTTAGCTGCCAGATGTGTCAAGTCATCTTTCATTTCCAGCCATATGGTACCTTCTGAGTGCTCCAGCCCAGCCTTTTGACTGCAAGTGCATGTACAATCCTAAATTAACTCACAGAGTATTGAAAAATAATATTTAAGCCACTAAGTATTTGGGTGCTTTGTTTTGCAGGAAGAAGTACTTAGAACATACACCAAACCTAAGAGTAAACTTAGTTATAAATTTCAAATTCGTGTTGGTGTTTCTGACAAAGCAAACAGAATCATAATCAATTCTATAGTTATTAGAAATAATGAATCACCAAGAAGCCTAGGTGGCTCAGCGGTTGGGCCTCTGCCTTTGGCTCAGGCCATGATACCGGATTCCTGGGATCGAGTCCCACATCGGGCTCCTTGCATGGAGCCTGCTTCTCCCTCTGCTTGTGTCTCTGCCTCTCTCTCTCTCTCTCTCTCTCTCTCTCTCTGTCTCTGTCTCTCATGAATAAATGGATGAAATCTTATTAAAAAAAAAAAAGAAAAGAAATAATGAATCACCAAATTCTTCATTATTAGAAAAAAGTTCAGCATTGTTAGAAAGAAACAATATTCTAGTTCCTGCTGGTCTTTCCTACCGTGATGCATTTTGGCATATTAGCAATAACCTTCCGTAGTAGATAAAAGTAAAACTACAGGCTGTGGATTCTGTTAAAAACTTCCCTGGGAACAACATACATTTTTTGTTTAATAATTCTAGCAACAGATAGCAATAATATTGAAGCATATTATTATCAGTGAATGATGATTTCTCTTCATATATGCATTTGAAAAATAGTGCTTATCTAGATAAAGTTCTCAAAGTTTTACCTTTCATCAAGCTTTCAATGGAAGCTGAATACAGAATTTGAGATTGTACTTCCTGATAGGGACTTGCTTTTTGAAGATTTTTATGCCAGATGTACAGTGGACATTCCATGATGAAAATTGAGACCCCCAGATAACATTACCTACATGAAACACTCCTTGATTTCTCCATGGGAGTGGGCCACATACACTCAAAGGTAAAGACAGTAACTCCGTTCAATAACAGAAACATGTGTCCAGTAGGTCAAATAAATTGACCTAGATCATATTATTAATATGTGGTAGAGTTGTACTTCTCTCAAAGTTCTGACTCTAGGATCAGACTCTCTTCTTTATCATCGCAGCAACATTGATAAAGATATAAGATATTTATATAAAAAAGATGTATGCCCGGAATAAGTTCACAAGCATATAATCATATGCATGTGATTTACATATGTGTGTATAGTATTAATAACAATTTGCCATTTCTCTTTTGTTTAAAATGTTAGTTATTGGCTTCCAGCAAGTTTCAAGTTCTTAAAATTCCTAAGTCCCTTTGAACCCATTTTACTCTATGGCATTTTGGGGGAGAAAATAATCAGAAAGGTGCACAGATTGTTCTGAAAAGCTGTTCCTTACTATGTAACCTAGAACATAGATTTTTGTTGAAAAATTGGAACTACTCTCTGTTTCTATGAGTTTGACTTTTTTTTTTTAAGATTTTGCATGTAAGTGAGATCACGTATTTGCTGTTCTGTGTCTGGCTTATTTCACTTAGCATGATGCCCTCTAGATTCATCCATGTTGTAATGAATGGTAAGGTCTCTCTTTATAAAGGTTTAATACTACTCGTGTGTATGTGTGTGTGTGTATCACATTTTTAAAATTCATTTATCTGTTGACAGACACTAAGGTTGTTTCCATATTCTGTCTACTGTGAATAATGCTGTAATGAACATGGGGTGCAGATAGCATTTCAGGTTAGTGATTTCATTTCCTTTGAATATGTACCCAGAGCTGAGGTTGCTGAATCATATGGTACAACCATTTTTAATTTTTTGAGCAAACCTCATACTGTTTTCCATGACTGTACCAATTTATTGTACCACCAGTAGTGCACAAGGACTCCCTTTTCTGCATAGCCTGGTCAATACTTATTTTTGACTTTTTTTTTTTTTTTAAGATTTCATTCATTTATTCATGAGAGACACAGAGAGAGGCAGAGACACAGGCAGAGGGAGAAGCAGGCTCCCTGCATCCCGGACCCTGGGATCATGCTCTGAGCCGAAGGCAGATGCTCAACTGCTGAGCCACTCAGGCTTCCCGATAATCTTGTGCTTTTGATTTGCATTTTTATAATGATCAGTGATGTCAAGTAACATTTCGTATAACTGTTGGACATTTATAGGTCTTTGGGAAAATGTTTG
Source organism: Vulpes vulpes (assembly GCF_048418805.1). Lineage (NCBI taxonomy): Eukaryota > Metazoa > Chordata > Mammalia > Carnivora > Canidae > Vulpes > Vulpes vulpes. The sequence continues at coordinate 30,546,901 of NC_132796.1, read as the reverse complement.
TTTAAGTCATTTGCCCATTTTTAATCAAATTGTTTTGTTGCTATTGAGTTGCATGAGTTCCTTCTGTATTTTGGATATTAACCCCTCATCTATATATAGTTTGCCAATATTTCCTTCCATTCCGTAGACTGCCTATTCATTTTGTTGATGATTTTCTTTGCTCTGTAGCTTTAGTTTGATGTCATCCAACTTGTTTGTTTTTACTTTTGCTGCTTTTGCTTTTGGTGTTAGATTAAAAAAATCAGATTAAAAAAATCATCGTTAAGACCATGTCAAGGAGTTTACCACCTGTATCTTCTTCTAGAAATGTTATTGTGTCAGGTCTAATGTTCCAAGTCTTTAATCCATTTTGAGTTGGTTTTTGTCCAACTTCACTCTTTTGCATTTGGCTGGCAGCTTTCCCAACGCCATTTACTGAAGAGACCCTCCTTTCCCCCTTTTCAGCATGTCTGATATTTGAATATAGTTGCAACTGAATTCATGGTGCAGATTGGCCTTTTTAAAAACAACCACCACCACAAAGGACAAACATCTCAATCGGGGTTATTGGTTGAGAATAATAGAAACTAATTGGTTAAATTAAGGCCACAAGAATTTACTGGAGAAATATCTAGAAGTTGACAGAGTTGACTTGAAAGCTGGTAATCCAGGTGGGGGACACTTCTTTAAATGATCCACAGTTAATATCTTTCTGTGGAGAGATGTATTTGGAGAAAACAAGTAAGATGTGTTTGCTGATGAGAAGTCTCTCCACCTCTAGCCACCATTGTCTGCAGATTGTCCAGATGATCCCCATCCCCACAGCTTTCCTTGCTTTTTTTATTGCTTTCCATAGTAGAGCTACTCACTAAGGTTACTACAGAAACTATTGGGTTCTCAAAGTCGAAAAAAACTTTTTATCAGGCTACTACTATTGGGCACATGCATATGCTCTGGTCATCAGTCTCCTAATCCCCATGATTCTACCCTTCCACTCCTTCCTCTCCCCCCTTTCCACAGCCAATCTCAATCTCAGCCATCTTTTCCTGCTAACAGAAACTTGTTTTACTTCTATTGCTATGTGCTTCAGGCAGACTGGGGTGAATTTAGATTATTATAACACCAAATGACAATTTTATTCCCCTTGCAACTGATGATTCTAGTAATGAGCATGTGGTGTAACACAAAGATCACTGTCTTCTGGCCTGTGGATGATATGTGAGTCCCTGGTGTCTGGAGCTGCTACAGCCCTATTGAGGCCACAGGAAGTTGTCAACGTGCTGAGGATATAAGGACAGAAAATTGGAAAGAACATGTCTTTGATGATGTCAATTCTTTTTTTTTTTTTTAAGATTTTATTTATTCATGAAAGACATAGAGAGAGGGGCAGAGACAGGCACAGGGAGAAGCAGGCTCCCCGCTGAGCAGGGAGCCCCATGCAGGACTCATCCTAAGACCCCGGGATCACGACCTGAGCTGAAAGCAGATGCTCAAACACTGAGCCACCCAGGTGCCTTGATATTGTTAATTCTTAATGGTATTTGAGTAGTAGATCATCTGCAATTCTGCTTCACATAATTATACAGTCCCTAAATTTCTAACATATGTATGATTCCCTTTGTATCGCAGCTAATTTTACTTTGTCAGTGCAACGTGTCTATCATGTTTTTTTCCTAACATATCCTCATCCCTCTCTATTGATTTAGTTTTAGTGGTAGATATGGGACCAAAGCTAAGTCAATAAGCATCATTTCTGGCATTTGCAATACTGAATATTGAGAAAGAAAATTGGTTCTTCATTGACCATAGATGTAAAATGTTGAATTTGTTGACTACCATGTTCTCTACCCTATGATGGAAGGTGGACTGAATTTTTTTGTTTTAGAGAGGGAGAGATAGAGGGAGAGAGAATCTTAGGCTCCATGTCCAGTGTGGAGCCTGATGGAGGGCTCGATCCCACAACCCTGAGATCATAGCCTGAGCCGATATCCAGAGTGAGCTGCTTAACCCGCTGAGCCACCCAGGTACCCTAAAGCTGAGCTGATTTTAGAAAGAATAAAGTTGAAGGAGAATTAGAGGGAGGAGGAATATATGGAGGAAAACAGATATAAAGGAACAAAACTATGAGACAGCGTCCTATTGGCCTTTGATTCTCTGATCCCAAGTGTTCCTGGAGTCCAAATGACACACTGTACTTCCCTTAGCATAGTTATTCAACCCTTTCTTCTATTAGAGAATAGCCTGGGCTCTTCCCATTGATTTCCTATATTCTACAGAGGCTCTGGGGATCCACAAAGCTTCTCAAATGCCTCTGAAAAAAGTCACTGAAGTAGCTGAGAGGGATCTTTTCTTCATGAGGCAGTTGAAGTCTCAGAAAAAGTTTGTCTTCTCTTTTTACTATCCTCAGCTGAAGGGAACTTAATTTCTTTTGTATTAAGTAGAAGTCCTTTTTTTTTTTTTTTAGGAATTTATTTGTTTATTCATGAAAGACAGAGAGAGAGGTACAGAGACACAGGCAGAGAGAGAAGCAGGCTCCATGCAGGGAGCCTGATGTGGGACTTGATCCTGGGTCTCCAGGATCATGCCCCGGACCAAAGGCGGCCGTAAACCACTGAGCCACCCAGGCTGCCCAGTAAAGTCCTTCAAAAACCAAAGTTTATCTCAGAATATTAGAATTGATGCAAAGTAAAACAACATATCAACAAAAAGTATTTTGGAGCAGTTCTCTTCAATTTAGGCTGTAGCAAAACCACCCAGGACAATGGGCTTAGAAAACTTAGGCTGTAATTTGAAATTAGTGGTGTGTGTGTGTGTGTGTGTGTGTGTGTGTGTGTGGTGTGACAATAAGGAGGAGAGGGAGAGTTTGGGATGCTAGGGAGAGTTAGCAGAGGGCACTAGGCAATAGGAAGAGGGAGTTCTGGTATATTTATTATTATTTATTTATTTAGGAAGATTCCATTTACTTATTTGAGAGCAAAAGAGAGTAGGAGCAGGGGCAGAAGGAGAGGGAGAAGCAGACTGCCCCCTGAGCAGGGAGCCCCACACAGGGTTTGATCCCAGGACCCTGGTATCCTGACCTGAGCTGAAGGCAGATGCTTAACGACTGAGCTACCCAGGGATCCAGGGAGCCCTGGTTTAATATGACAAATTATTATGCTTTCATACTTGAAGGAAACTGGACATCACTATTTACACAGTGAATAAAGGAGGCTTTTTATTTTTATTTATGTTTTAATTTTTTTAAAGGAAACTTTTAAAAATCCACACTCTGCTATATGAATTTTTTAAGGGAGGAGTTAGGACTATTTTGAGCTTTTCTGTCTCAACAGCTTCTTGCCAGAAACAGCTAAAGCAGGAAGGCGTTTCCTAGGGATAAATCCCTGCCATTAGATCTGTTTGGATTTGTCACTGCTTTTTATTACAGCCAACCCACCACCCCCTGCCCCCAAGGTTATGGCAAATGGCTGAATACACATAACAAACCTATAGACCCTGCAGGAGTTTCTAGCTCTTTCACAACTCTTCATTGCCTATCAACACATCATCTCTCCCCACATCACCCCAGTCTGGTGTTAGCAACCCACCTTGATTGCATCACTGCACTCTGTATGTCTCAGGTTGGATGGCACAGGATTGGAGACAGGGATCGTGTGAGGCACGACTTCCGTAGGTGTAGATGACAGTGACATGCAGGTGGCAGTAGGAGAGAAATGACAATGGTGTTTCTAATTTACAATTATAAACCTGATTCCTCTGAGATCTGAACTGCTGGCACTGACATTGAGACAGATTATAGTTATTTCTTCCAAATTACATGATACTTTACAAAATACCCTTTGGTACAGTTTGTTTTATTGACTTGATAATGTTTTCAAACTGAATAAAATTAAAATAGAAGATTTTCACAATTACGGGTCTTACTTAAACTAATATTATTGTGTGTTTTGGATCTCAGAAATAATCCTTTTGGAGTGAACTCACGATGATCTTCTGAGAGCTGATACAGTGAAAAATATTTCCTGCTAGTGTATATTGAATTGCCATTGACTAAATTAAGCTCTGTATAGATAAAAACATAATCTTTATTTACTCTGATCCTGGGAGAGCAGGAAGTAGTAAGTTTTTCAGCTCAAATATTTAATGAATTAAATTGTTACTGCTTGCAGAAGGTGTGAACTGGCAACCAAGTGATAAAGTTAACCCACTGTCTTGCTTTGCCTGAAGAAGCTATCCTTACCCAAAAAATTTCAAGCAGGAGGGAACCTGGGTTGAGATTTTTAAATATCTCCTGAGTCAAATTTCTATCAAAATACTTCCTTTATTATTTAGTTAAAAGTTACAGCTATCCAGAATATCAGGTCTATCAATAATTAGATTTTATTTTTTAAATTTTTTAAAAGGACTTATTTATTTTAGAAAGAGCACAAGTGAGGGGAGTGATAGAAGGAGGGAGAGAGAGAGAGAGTATTTCAAGAAGACACCTTGCTGAACACAGAGCCCTACATGGGGCTAGATCTCAAGACCTGAGCCGAAATCAAGTGTGACTCTTACCCTTCAATAGTTAGATTTGTATGCAAACACTAAAGCCTCATAAATTGCACATATTATTCTTTTAACAAATATTATTGAGGATCTCTGATAGCCCTCACAGTGTTCTAGATGCTGAGGAACAGTAATAAACCCTCTTTGTGTGGAGGTAACATTCTAGCAGAGCTCTAAAACAAATGATTGAAATGAGCTATTTCATGGAAACTTGTTCTGGTGTCCTGGATTTCCCCCATAAAGTCACAAACCTGACCAGTATAAATAATTCTCTCTGTTATGAAAGGCATCGCTATGCCACTTATTTAGGACTCATCAAATATATTATTTAGGATATTTATAGCTGCTATAGCAGCAGATTTTCAATGGCTTAACACAATAAAAGTTTGTGATAATTTTAGCAGTCTAGTGCATTTGTTTCTGGTCGATGGATAGTGTCCTTCATGTTGGGATCCAGAGCATCAGGCTCTTTCCATCTTGCTCATCTTGTTCCATCACTAGAATCACATCGCTGGCAATTGTGCTGCCTGGTTGGGAGAGCAGTGGTAGGAGAGAGAAAATGTTTTCAGACTATTGTCCACCAAGTTTAGTCCATGCACTGTATTCATTACTATGACAATAAATCGCTGAGATAAATTGACAATTTTGCAAATAAAGGTAGTCCAGAGTTTTGTTGAGAGAGGCATGAGGACTGGGGAAATGCACCCAGGTGGTGCAACTAACAAATGTACTAGCCCTTGGGTCAAAATAAGCTTGGTGTGAAGGGAGGTGTAGTAGGAAGGAACCCATTCCAGGAACAGAAAAGATGTTTGTGAGGCTGGAGCTTGGACAGGAATGGTGGCAAGTGGGGGATACTTTCAATCAGATGCGTTGGCAGGGCCACATCTTGCAGGACCTCAGAGGGCAAGATAAGAGATTTTATTCCATGTGCAATTAGAAGCCACTAGAGAGTGGAAAGAGGGTAATGACTTGATCTAGTTTATATTTTTAAAACATGCTTCTGGCTGTTGTGTGGAGAATAAATTATAGGAGGCATGAATAGAAAAATGGTGACCCAGTAGAGACAGTCACCAGGATGAGAGCTGATAGTGGTTTTGACTGGGCTGTTAGGGCGGCAACAAAGAGAAGAGGACAGTATCCAGATCCAATGGTTAAAACAGTAACTTCAGAGAGACATGAAGTCATGGGAAATTGGAGCAATGATTTTTATGGAGGTGATGCCAGTGGGTGGACTCTACCCCTCAATAATATCCTTTAGTAACATCCCACTCCTTTAGTGAGCAGCTTGCTAGGAGAAAATAACATGTAATTAGTCAGTTAACACAGTGCTAGTCCCTGTGGATATTCTAGTTAACAAAACCAGTATGGATTTTTATCTTTTTCAAAATATGAATGTCTGTTATAAAATAAATACAAATAAGATTTCAGATAGGTTTCTACTATCACATTTTTTGTTCAAGTATTTATTTACCCTACAGTCAGAAATTAAAGTAAATAAAGTCTTCAGCACTGGAAAAGCTATAATAAAGGCTCCTAATTTAGAATATTCATGTAAGCAATTTATTAACTAAACTCTTTGTCTTCTTCATATTCCAAAATTCTTATTTGGTCCTATTCTTTCTGGTTATCTTGAATTGTTAATATGTAAGACTTTGCTAGGTAAATAGAAAGTAGGCTTGGGTCCCCTGCGTGGCTCAGTTGGCTAATCATACCACTTTTGGTTTCAGCTCAGGTCATGATCTCAGAGTCATGAGATCAAGCCCCAAACTCAGCAGAGAGTCAGTTTGAGTTTCTGTCAGTCTCTGTCCCTCCCTTTGTCCCTCCTCTTCTCAAAGTAAATCTTTTAAAAAAAAAAAAAAAGTAGGTTTGACATTTCTTCCCATCTCCGATCAAGGGGATATTTAAAGATAAAATGTTGAACTGTTGGGATTGTTATCAGGATTAAAACGTAAATTTGAAGAGAACATTTTCATAAAAAAGATCTCTAGGTATTAACATAATTCACATAAGCATTTATTGTGCTTCTAAGAGTGTTAGAATATATGAATATAAACTCCCCAAGAGTGTTAGGGCAAACACTGAATTGGGCACAATGTATAAGACACAGACTTGAAGTAAAGTATGGGCTTCATTTTGTTGTTCTTGGTGTTCTCTAGAACAGTATTCAGAAAAAATATAATGGCAGTCATATCTGTAAGTTCAAATTTTCTAGTAGCTACATTTAGAAGTAAAAATTAACCAGTGAAATTGAATTCAAGAATATTTTATTTAACTCACCATAAAAATATTATTTCCGTGTGTAACCAATTCTAAAAAATTATTCTTGAGATGTTTTACATTCCTATTTCATATTATGTCTGTAATTCAGTGTGTATTTAGACTTACACCTCAATTTAGACTGTAAATATTTCAAGTGCTAAGAACTGCTATGAAATAAACTGAGGCATATTAAAATTTCTAAGTTTATTCGAGCAAAAATTGATTTGAATCAGGCAGCAGCCAATCTAGCAGATAGAAAGAAGCTCTGAGGAGTTGTACAAAACGAGACTTACAGGCAGAAGGGAACCAAAGAAGTTACAGCAGGGAAAAAAGTCAGGTGAGTTCCTGTGAGGTTACTTTCTTTCCTTTAGGGGATGGCAGGGGCCTATCAGGCAGGTTACCTAACTAGCCCCATCAGGCAGTTCATGATTGACTGGTCTAAGATTCCATTTCTGTAAGAGCCAAAACCATAAATGAGTTTTGCTTCGGGGACATGGGGCTTTCATATAAGGATTGCAGTGGGCCTCTTGTCTTGTTTTCAGCAGAGCACATGGCTACAGTGTTGGATACCACGTCCTTACTATTGATCTTTATCAATTACAAAGACAAAAGAGTTCCTAAATGTAAGTCTTCTGTTTATTTTTTAATTTTAATTTTATTTTATTCAAAGATTTTATTTATTTATTCATGAGAGACAGAGAGAGAGAGGCAGAGACATAGGCAGAAGGAGAAGCAGAGGGAGCCTAATGTGGGACTCGATCCAGGGACTCTGGGATCATGACCTGAGCCAAAGGCAGCCGCTCAACCACTGAGCCACCCAGGGGACCCCTGTTTATTTTTTTAGAGTCAGTGTATTGTCTCCAGTTTCTGTACTAAGGCCCACATGCAAAATTCAAAGGGATTCTCCTGCCTTGCTCAACTTGAACCTATAATTACTTTTCTTGATGGCTATGCAAGTTGCTGATAATAATTTAGAATGCAAATAATGGCTCTTTGATCATTTAGTACTAATGCCAGTCAAGTGAGTTCAATTCCTTTCAATCATCTGGATGGATAATACAATTGAATGTTTTGTAAAGATCTGTACTTTTTTTTTTAGAGATTTTATTTATTCGTTGAGAGAGAGCAGAGGGAAGGGCAGAGAGAGAAGCAGACTCCCTGCTGAGCGGGGGATCAATGATGCCATCAGGGCTCAAAGCCAGGGCTCTATGGGGCGAGCCCTGGGATCATGACCTGAGCCGAAGGCAGACGCTTAACCAACTGAGCCACCCAGGTGCTCCAAGATCTGTATATTTTAATCCCTGAATTAATTTTCAATCCCTGAGAGACAGGTATTCTGTTCAAATCAGGAAACTGGTTTATGCAGGCTTTCTGACTGAGTTCTATATTGTTGTTTTATTAGGAGAAAAAGCCAAGTATAAAAACACATTTGATTCATTTATCCAATATTCATAGGGCATTTTCTGGCTATTTTAGGGATAAGATACATTTTTCTGAATATACACTAGAATTTTTAAGGAAAATAAAGATTTAGAAAGGGAAGAAAATCTTTATGGAACTCTAAGTGATAAAATATTGGGATATTCCTTTTTTAAACCAAAATATTTTGAAAAGTTATTGTAATTTTCCTTTGTGTTATATGCCATAATTTTTTAAACATGTAATTTTTAATTAGAAATGACTTTTCTAGTGACCTCTAAAGTCATTGTTAAATTATCAGAGGGAAACAGGGTTTCATATAGCTTTGTTTAATTTCATAACAATAATAGACATAATATTTTTAGTGCAAAAATGATTAGGTTCTTCTTTAGAAAAAAAATCCCCCCTTAGTTTAATTAGTTGAAGTGAATATTAAGCAAGCAGAAATTTTCAAAGAAAGATTCTCTTTTCAAAAATAAGATTATTATGGAATATAGTTTATTCAGCCTTACAATATGCTCCTTGATTGGAATTTTCATAGAAAATGAATAAAGGGAAATCAGTTATATCTTTAATTTGTCTCTGTAGCTTGCTTTTAAAACAGTCATTATTCTAAAGCCTTTACCTGTTTTCCCAAAATTGTTCTCACTATTACGTATCCCAATGAGAGGTGGCACACTCTCTGACATTTGCCAGCTAGGTGTGATATTCAGGTGGTCCATGCTGATAACTGCTGTTAATTATTGTTGTTTATCAGTGGCAACTGGTTTCTGTGTCAGTGTCCACCGACCAATCATTATTCTGAATACAACTCTTGTCCTGACCATCTATATCCAATTGAATCACTGTCTCTGGAATTCATCTACTTTTGTCTATGCTGCCATTACCTAATTTCACATTCTCATAGTCAGGGTCTTGTACTCGACCCCTCTTCCATTCAGCATTCATTATATTCTTTCAAAATAATCCATCTGATGATGAGGGTCTCTTAAAATATTGCAGTGGTTTTGCATCGCTTTTGGGGTAATCATCAAACTCTTTCATATACCCTAGAAGGTCCTGAACATAAAATCTTTAGTGTCTACACTCCAGCCACAAGGGCCATTTTTGAGTTCCTCTTAGGAATGAATGTTCTTTCTCTCTCTGCTCTACCTTTCCCTGCTCCCTGCTATTTTTTTGTCTACTATTTTTTAGAAGTCCATTCCCCAAGTGTAGGCCATTTCTAACTAATTCCCAGCTTCTTATGTCAAATGTTCCCTGTTGTATGCTCTCATGCCAGCGGGCTCTTTGTTGTAATTTACTACTGCTATGGGTAAATAATTACAATTATAGTTAAGTTAATCATTTTGTTTCTTTTGGTAATATGCAAACTTCACTAATGTAGGGAAGATCATGCCTATCCATTCGATTTGCCCTATTCTGAATGTCTATTGCAACACCTACACGGTTACACATTCAATAAATATTTACTGAAGAAACAAATAAGTGAAATATATTTTAAATAATACTTAATTATAATTTATTACATGTCCACAGCATGGTTATGTAACATTTATCATCCTATCAGAGTGCAATTTACATGTAATTAGCAAAGTGGTAAACTAGCAGGAAATAAATGTGAAACACCAAAAGCAGTTTTGTCATAGGTGAAAATTCCAATTTGCTTTTCTAGTGATTTAGAATTCTTTGTTAAAAAGTTTTAAACAAGGTGGAGTAGCATAAAGATTTCTAGCCTGGGAATAAAGGGACTTGGGTTTTAATCTAGCAGGGGCACAAACAACCTGTGTGAACATTAAGTCACACTAATTTACCTCATTTAACCAAAAAAGGGATTAAAGGAGGGTGCAAGTGTTAAGGCAGGCAGTGTAAATGTGCCTTCTAGCTGAGAGTAAACCAAGCAGTGGTGGTGACTTCCCGGACCTCTAGAGGACCAGGCTGGTCCAGTGTCATTCAAAATAAACCCCCTGGGGGGGGCGGGGAGGCAACATAATTAAAATCCATTTGAGGGCCAATTTGGACCTTCTAGCTGGTAGTTTATCACTTAAATGATTTTCATACATAACAGGTTTTTTTTTTTTTTTAAGATTTTATTTATTTATTCATGAGAGACATAGAAAGAGAGGCAGAGACACAGGCAGAGGGAGAAGCAGGCTCCATGTAGGGAGCCTGACACAGGACTTGATCCCAGGACTCCGGGATCCCACCCCAGGCTGAAGGCAGCACTAAACTGCTGAGCCACCAGAGCTGCCCCATACATAGCAGTTTTAAGATTATGACTGATCAGAGAGTGCCCAAGTGGGTATTGCCCTGTTTCCAGTTGACATGAAGTAGTGGAAAGGGAGAAACAGACCCCCAAGGCCTGGCATCCTGTCCTGAGGTGAATGTGTTACCATGTGACTCTAACTTTGTTGTTGTTTTTGAAGATTTTATTTATTTCAGAGAGAGTGCAAACATGAGCAGGGAGCCCGGCAGGGAGCTTGATCCCAGGACCCTGGGATTATGACCTGACCTGAGTCGAAGACAGATGCTTACCCCACTGAGCCACCCAGGCACCCTTGACTCTAACTTTAACATGGCACTTAGGACTTCTGGAATTAGGTCTTCTAGTCTGCAAAATGAGAAAACAGCACAGGGACAGCTTCATCTATTTTTCTTACTTTTATTGATTTGGCTCACTTCAATAAAAAATTCTTGTATTTAACTCTTTACAATGCAGAGAAACAAGAGACCTCAGCCCTTTTCACTAGTGCTCAAAATACTTGGAGGAAAACAGAAATGTAAAATAATGACAAGACTAAATCATAGCAAAAGCTACAAGTATTACTTGTACAACTGGAGTGCAATGGGAGTGTTAAAGAGGAAGAGTCAAATTTGTCTGGCTAGGAAAATCCTAGACTCTTAATTTTTTTCAAAATAGTTAAAGATAAACTTATATACAAAAAACATACCTGAAACAGAAATGTGTCATTTAACCATGACCCTAAGAAATAGAACATTACCCAGGTGTCTTTCTCATGCATAAACCCCTATCACCTTGATTTTGCCTTTTATGTTAACCAGATACCTACTTTTCAGATAATTTTAGAACCAAATGATATTTATCTAAGTAGTATAGTTTACTAGTGTATGTTTTCTTAATTCATTTAATTGGAATCTTTATAGCAGCACTATGTTGTCAAGACTCAACCATGTTATTATATGCAGCTGTAGTTTTTTGATTTTCAGTGCAGTATAATAATCACTTTTAAGAATATGATGTTTGTTTATCCGCTCTACTGTTGCTGCACATTTGGATTGTTTCCACTTTCTGGCTCTTATATGTTCTTCAAGAGTTTTTCTAAGTATACACATTGCAGTGGAAATGTTGGGCCCAGACACTTTCTTATCTTGATCCTAACAAAGACAAAAATTTCCCTGTGAATATCAAGTGAGAAATGACAACTATACATCCTTTTTGTAATCTGCATGTATGTTTATCGTTGTAAACTGCATAAATTGTGAATGCTTTCTCACATGTTATGCATGTACTTTTGTTTTCTTAATTATGCTTCTCAAAGAGTAAAAGTTTTTAAGGTTAGTAAAAGTCCACTTTATCAATTTTGATGAAGGCCAATTTTTGATATAATTATTTTATTGTTAATGCTTTTGGGGTCCTTTCAAAGAAATCTTTGCCACCTGGAGAGCCAGGAAGATATTCTCCTGATTCCATTTAGGTATTCTATAATTTTAGCTTTTTCATTTGTCTATAATCCATGTTGGCTTTGTGTGCGTGGTTTAAGTTAGTTATTGAGGTTTTTTTGTTGTTGGTTTTGCATGCTTATTTATATCACAGCTATTCTAATATCATGTGTCCAAAAGGACTGCCTTTTCTCAGTTAAATTATGTTTGATCTTTGTCAAAAATCAATTGGCTGTAAATATGTCTAATTCTATAGCTTCTGGTATGCCATTAATTTGTACATGTAACTGCATTTTCTCAATTAATATACCACAGTCAGATAGTGTAACTTCTCCAGCTACTTAGTTGTTTTAAAATTCTTTGGATATTTTTCATTTTAATATAAGTTTTAGTTTCAGCTTATCAATTTCCACAAAATAATATTTGTTGATAATGTAACTGGGATACTTTGAATATATACATCAAATGGGGAGAATAAGCATCTTAGGAATATTATCTCCCACTCTCAGAACATGGTGTATTTTTCAATCTCCATACATCTTAGTTTTCTCCCAGCAATCTCTCAGCAATTTTGAGTTTAGAGACATTGCATATTTTTTTATAATTCTTTACAAGTGTTTTAGAATTTTAGAGACCATTATGAAGAGCATTTTTAAAAATATTTTATTTATTTATTCATGGGACAGAGAGAGAGAGAGAGAGAGAGAGAGGCAGAGACACAGGCAGAGGGAGAAGCAGGCTCCATGCAGGGAGCCCGATGTGGGCCTCAGTCCCCGGTCTCCAGGATCACGCCCTGGGCTGAAGGCAGGTGCCAAACCGCTGAGCCAACCAGGCTGCCCATGAAGAGCATTTTTAATTTCATTTTAAGCTCTTTGTTGCTAAAATACAGGAATGGAATGGATTTTTTTTTTTGGAATGGATTTTTATACATTGACCTTCTACTTAGCTAGTGATGTTGCTAAATTCACTTATATTTTCTAGCATTTCTCTTATAGATTTCTTAGGATCTTCTTTAAGGCAATCATGGCATTAATATGTAAGAAAAGTTTTTGTTCTTTTTTCAATCTTTAAGGCTTTTCTTCCTCCCTTCCTTCCTTCCTCCCTCCTTCCCTCTCTGTCTCTTTCTTTTATTCTAAGATTTATTTTTCTGAGAGAGAGAGAGAATTTTGAAGCTGGCTCCCTGCAGAGCATGGAGCGGGACTCCAGGCTTGATCTCACCACCCATGAGATGATGACCTGACCAGATGCTTAACCAATTGAGCCACGCAGGCGTACCTCTATCATTCTTTTTTGTCCTATTGTATTGAGTAGGACCTCAGCTATAAAACTGAATAGAAATGTTGAGTTTGGGTATTCTTATTTTATTTCTAATCTTAGGGGGCATTTTCAATTTTCACTATTTAGTCATTATTGCTCTCTTACCAATCCCCACTTAACAATTGTCATTGGACAAATTACTTCTTAAATTTAATAACCTTATGTAAGTGTCATTTCCTTTGCCTGTCCCAACCTTTACAAATTTTCTGTCTTATTAGTTCATTGAGAATATTTCCAAAAATACTTTTCCTTCAAGTTCTAACATTGGCACCATTTGGGGTGTAGATACTGCTGCTTACTCTTTTTATCTTAATTGGAGAGAACAGTTTTCTTTCTTTTTTTTTTTAAGATTTTATTTATTTATTTATTTATTTATTTATTTATTTATTAGAGACACAAATTGAGAGGCAGAGACACAGGCAGAGAGAGAAGCAGGGTCCCTCTTGGGAGCCCAATGTGGGACTTGATCCCAAGACCCTGGGATCACTACCTGAGCCAAAGGCAGATGTTCAACCAGTGAGCCACCCAGGAGTTCCTGTTGTTGTTTATTTTTAAGATTTTATTTGTTTATTCATGAGAGACACACAGAGAAAGGCAGAGACACAGGCAGAGGGAGAAGCAGGCTTGGGGGGGGGGGGGAGCCTGATGTGGAACTTGATCCCAGGACCCTGGAATCACCACCTGAGCCAAAGGCAGATGCTCAATTACTGAGCCACCCAGGTGCCCCTGACTGAATAATATCTAATAGGGAACTCATTCCCTTGTCTTCATGGGAAACATACTAGCTCTTGTTCCAGTAGGCACTCTGGTAGGCTGCTCTCTATGAACCTGTGTGCACATAGTTTTATACTTTATTTACAGTGCATCTTTGGAAAGCCCAAGGTGTTTACCAAGATGCTGTAACATCTGGGGACTTAAAGTTCCATGATGAGTTTACTATAGATCTTGTCACGGATTGGATTATAAGACAAATATAAACATTAATAAATGACTGTACAAATGTGCTCAAATGATTTTTGACAAAGGCACAAAACCAATTTAATGGAAGAAAGCTACTTTTTTCAAAAAATGATGCTTGGGGCAATTGGAAATTCATAAACAAAAAGAAGAGTATCTCTACCTAGGTGTTACAATTTCCACAAAAATTAAATCAACAGATGACCAACTTTAATGTTAAACCCCAAATGATAAAATTCTTGATTAAAAAACAAAACAAAACAGGAAAAAAAGGAATAAAATCTTCAGCACCTGTGTGTAGACAGAGTTCTAGATCTGACACAAAAAGCATGATTTGATAAATTGCACCTCATCAAAATTTTAAAAGTTGTTCTGAGAAAGACCCTGTTGAGTGTATAAAAAGACTGGGAGAAGGGATACCTGGGTGGCTCAGCAGTTAAGTGTCTGCTTCGGGCCAGGACTTGATCCTGGAGTCCCGGGATCGAGTCCCACATCAGGCTCCCTGCATGGAGCCTGCCCCTCTCTCTCTCTGTCTCTCATGAATAAGTAAATAAAATCTTAAAAAAAAAAAGAAGACTTGGAGAAAATAATAATAAACCACATATCTGGAATATATAAAGAACTCTTGAAAGTTAACAGTGAAAAATCAGACAATATAATTAGAAAAGTCAAAAATCTGAAAAATTTGAACAGATATTTCACTGAATGAGATCTACAAATGGTAAATAAGCACATGGAAATATATTTAACCTGTTATCCATTAGGGACGTGCAAATTAAAGCCATAATGAGATCTCACTATACACCTACAAGAACTAAAATCACTAAAATAAAAGATAAATTGTGTTAGCACCTGATGCTGGTGATGATATGAAAAAACCAAACCACTCATACATAGCTGGTAGGGATGCAAAATATTATTAAACCTTTCTGAAAAAGTTTGGTAATTTCTTAAAAACTAAAAATGCAATTATCACAGAGTCTAGTAATTGTACCCTTTGGCACTTATCTTTAATAGCTGAAATGTATAAAAACACAAATACTTGTACATGAATGTTCATAGCAGCTTTATTTGTAATTGCCTAAAGGTGGAAACAATCCAGTGTCCTTGGCTGGTGAATGGGTAAACAAATTATGATAAATCCATACCATGTTATTACTACTCAGGAATAAAATAATGAGCTATTTATACAAGCAACAAAATGGATGAATATCAAGGGACTTATGCTGAGTATATAAAGCCAATTCCAACAGGTTGCATACTATATAATTACACTTATCTAACATTTTTGAAAATAAAGAATTTTAGAAATAAAGAACTGATTAAGCTGCCAGGGGTCAAGGATGGTGAGGTTGGGGGCGGGAAGGATGTGGGCTTCTTTTTGAAATGGCAACACACACACCTGCAAGCAAAAAGGAAATCTGAATAATAAGCTTATTGAATATTATATTAGTGTAAATGCCTGGTTATAAAAATGCATTATAGTTTTGCAAGATGTTACTATTGAGGAAAAACTGGTAAAAGATTATATCTGTTTCTATAACTTCATGCCAATCTACAATTTCTCAAAAGTTTAATTAGAAAGTATTCTAGTGTTGACAAATTGTGTAGTGAAGGAGAGAAAAAAGACAGAGGAAGTATATATTAGGTTTTATCATTGCTTAGGGTATGGAACTAAAAACACTCTGTAAAAAAGGGAATTAAGAGTACTCTGTTGGGGCACCTGGGTGGCTCAGAGGTTGAGCATCTGCCTTTGGCTCAGGTTGTGATCCCGGGTCCTGGGATCGAGTCCCCGCAGGGAGTCTGCTTCTCCCTCTGCCTATGTCTCTGCCTCTCTCTCTGTGTCTCTCATGAATAAATAAATAAAATCTTTTTAAAAAATAAGAGTACTCTGTTAAGGTATGAATTTTTATTTTTGGTATGGAGAAGATTAATAACTAAAAACAAGCAAAAAATAAATTGGGTTTCCATGATAAAAATGTGTATGATATGATCTTAGGGATGTCAAGTGTGAATGTTTGTACTCAAAAAATGATTAATATATAAAGCAATGGTTACCCATATATAAATCACCATAAGCAAATTCATTAAAAAAGTCATGAATACTTAAGGTTAACTAAAGGACTTAGAATGTCTACAGTCAAGTAGAGCTCGAAAAGAATTCACCAAATTTCACACTATAGATTATCATGATCAGTGTCTTAAAGGACTTAAAGGATATTTTCCCCTGGAGAATGAACTTGGTGAACGGAAGATTGGTTAAATTGCACATATGCTATGTAAAAATTGGAGAGAGGGGTAGTTTAAGAAGTTAAATTATGTGGTTATTATATGAAAGTCTATATCATATCTTTCTATCAGATCTCTAAATGAAGGCTAAAGAGACTTATTTCAAATATATCTGATTAACGTCCATGTCTAGTATATGAAGAGATTCCTGTGCAGGTTAATTCTTTCATTTGTCTCCAAACTTTTGCTTTAGTTTTTAGAACTTCCTTTATTTTGTGTTACTGATGATTCATTTTCTGTATCATTCCTGATTTATATGATACATACTCTTGGCCAACTTTTAAAAGGAAGACTTCAGGGGCTCCCCGGTGTCACAGTCAATTGAGCGACCGAGTCTTGGTTTTGACTCTTGGTTTTGGCTCAGGTCATGATCTCGGGTTGTGGAATCAAGCCATGTTGGGGTCTGCACTCAGCACAGAGCCTGCTTGAGACATGTTCTCCATCTGCACCTCCACCCTGTGCTTGCGCGCGCTCACTCTCTAAAATAAATATTTTTTAAAAAGTTAAAAGGAAGACTTCATTATCTGAACAGAGGCAACATGAAGCTCAGTTAAAACATGTCCTAATTCTACTGTTCCAACGGGAAGTAAAATTTTACTTCTAATTGGTAAAACTTGTTCTAGAAAAAGGAGGAATAAAACTCCACATACTACCTACATCTAGCCCTGCGAGCCCAGAAACCAGTGTTTCAGGTATTTGGAAAACATAAAATCATTAACTAGTTGGAGTTGTGTGTGTCATAATCCCAATATGAAAGAACTAAAATTACATCATTTTCTCGAAAGTTCTCTGCATGAAAATGAATTTTCTTTTTTCTAAAAAGTATAATAACGCACAAATTCCTAAACCGTTCCCTGGAATTGCAGCTGAGTAATTTAATATGTGTCTGGAGTCTGCTACCTCACAAATCTTTCTCCTATTATAAGAAGGTAATGAACGTAAAAATTTTATATTTGTCACAAATACCTTACATTTGTTTGAAAATGTATAGGTCTTAAAATTTCTTCTGTAGCTTGTAAAATTCAATATATCTGTTTGTTTATGTATTTTTTTTAAAGATTTTATTCATCCATTCATGAGAGACACTGAGAGAGGTGGAGACATAGGCAGAGGGAGAAGCAGGCTTCCTGTGGGGAGCCTGATACGGGACTCCATCCCAGAGCCCTGGGATCATGACCCAAGCTAAAGGCAGACGCTCAAGCACTTACCCACCCAGGAGCCCCTGTTTGTTCATATTTTAAAATAGTATCTCAAACTTAATTTTTTTCAGTTTTCTAAATTTCAGCATTTTTTCAATGTCTTTATTTTTAAAATATCCTTATGTTAAAATCTGTACTCCTATTCCACAAGATTAAATATACATGGTACAGTTTTTTCACAAAATATTATGAGAGATGGAAGCAATTTCTTTAAATAGGCAGAAATTCTTCCACATAGACCGTTGGAATACTTTGCTGGTTAAGCTATTCTTTGTTATAAGCAAGAGGAACATGTTGGACAGCTTATAAAGGAATGTTCTCTCATTGAACCAAAAAGACTCCATGTGAAAATGAAAGACACTTTGTGGAGTCACTGTGTGCAGTCATTATTTTACTTGTGTTTTGGGAAAAGTTGACATAAATAGCAATAAACATGAATTAAAAAGTCCATCCACAAAAGTGGAGGAATGATCCATAGGTGAGCCATATACTAGCCAAATACTCAAACATACTATATATAAACTAGTCACAGAAATTCAAAAGGCTTCATATTTGTATTTCCTGTATTAGAGCCATTTGTCATAAAATAGAATTGGGGAAGGATACCTTAGACAAGATAAACTTTTCACACATGATTTTTGTTTGTAAATTTTATCTTGCACGTTGTTTGCTCAAGATACTTAGGCATTTCTGGAATGATATAGTTAACATAAGGGAGATGGTCTGAGAATGAATTTACCGATTTTTGGCCATCTCATAAAACAATAACAAAATGTTTATTTACTTAATAAGTCTAATTTTTTTAAAAGATTTTTGTTTATTTATTCATGTGAGACACACAGAGAAAGGCAGAGACATAGGCAGTGGGAGAAGCAGGCTCCACCCTGAGTGGAAGGCAAATACTCAACCACTGAGCCACCAGGTGCCCTGAATTTAATATTTTTTTTAAAAGGATTATTTTGCTAGCATTAAAAATACTGTTAAGAAACTAATATTGTAATTAGTTTTGAAGTGACAATATTTTGGCAGATGGATATTTATTATAGAAGTTATTCATATAAAAACAGTTTAAATATATGATTTTGAGGGGCCTCTGGGTGGCTTAGTCAGTTAAGTGTCCGACTCTTGATTTAGGCTCAGGTCGATATCTCAGGGCTATGAGACCAAGCCCTGTGTTGGGCTCTGCAAAAAAAAAAAAAAAAAAAAAAAAAGAGAGAGAGAGAGAGATATGATTTAGATACTCATATTTAAACTTGGAAGAAGATTATATTGAAACTATATAATTTAGAAATTATTCTTACAAGTATGTTTGAGTTATTTACTTTGCAAGGTTTTTTTAAAAAGTCTTATTTAAGTAATCCCAATGTGGGGCTTGAACTCACAACCCCAAGATCAAGTTTCACATGCTTTTCGACTGAGCCAGCCAGGTGCCCCTGTCTGACATTTCTTTAACTTTGTAGAGATTCATTTTACTTAATTAAAAGTTCAAAGTGGGTTTTGGTTTGTGTGTGTGTGTGTGTGTGTGTGTGTGTGTGTGTGCGCGATAAACAACACAACATTATAATTGCCATTGTTGAGCAGTTAGCTAAGTTACTCCATGCCTTTGCTTTCTCAGCGTCCATTCTCTTTGGCCAAACTGCCAATAGCCAATAGCCCCTCGTGCAAGTGCATGGCCTAGATAGCTGCTGGCAGAGTCTGAGGAAATGGAGGTTCTTAATAAGACTTTCCCAACAGTCCTTGTGATCAAGTGTCTTCCTCTTATGTACCCCATGTATAAGATTCCCGTGGGGCTTACCAAAACACCGTTCTTTGGTTTGAGTTGGCCAATCCAGGCTTAGTCGGGAAACCTCAAAGCTCTACACCCATGAACCCATATTTAAGGCCTGTGCCCCATTCACTTCCAGTGTTATCTCTGTGGGCAGTCTGCCTTGACTACCTTGTGTGTGTAGCCTTTCGAGTGTGCCAGTTAGTTCCTGCAGGACCTGTGAGTAATAAAGGTCTCTTTCAATTCTTGTAGTCCATTGTTGAACCACAGGCTCACCATCTGGCACCCTGTGCTCCACATAATAATTGTTAGTTTGACAAATTCCTAACAACTATCTTAACCATTTTCAAGTACACAGTTCAGTAGTGTTAAGTATATTTACATTGTTGTGCAACACAACTCTAGAATTTTTCATCTTATGAAACTGAAACTCTACATTTATTAAATATTCTCTTCCTCTAGCCCTTGGCAACATACCTTTCTACTTAGTTTCCATGATTTTGACTACTTTAGGTACTTCTATGAGTGGGGTCATAACGGTGTATATCCTTTTGTGACTGGCTTATTTCACTCAGTAATAATGTCCTTGTGGCTCACTCATGTAGCATAGGACAGGATTTTCATCTTTTTCAAAGGCTGCATAAAATTCCATTGTCTGCATATACCACATTATTCATTCATCCATCTCTGGATGGACATACGGTTGCTTCCACCTCTTTGCCATTGTGAATAAAGGTAGAATGAAATGGGTGTGCAACTATCCCTTTGAGATCCTCTTTCAAATTCTTTTGGATATATGTCCAGAAATAGGATTGTTGGTTTATTTTTTTTTAAGATTTTATTTACTCATGAGAGAGAGAGAGAGAGAGAGAGGAAGAGACATAGGCAGAGGGAGAAGCAGGCTTCCTATAGGGAGCCTGATTTGGGATTTGATTCCAGGACCCTGCGATCATGACCTGAGCCAAAGGCAGACACTCAACCACTGAGCCACCCAGGTGCCCCAGGGTTATTGGCTTATATGGTAATTCTAGTTTTAATTTTCTGAGGAGCCTCAGCTTTTTTCATAGTGGCTGCACCATTTTACATTATCAGTATTAGTGCACAAGAGTCCCAATTTTTCTACATCTTTGCCAACTTTTGTTATTGTCTTTTTCGATAGTGACCATCTTAATGAGAATGGAGTGATAGCTCATTATGGTTTTTGTTGTTGTTAATATTTTGTTAATTTATTTGAGAGACACAGAGAGAGTGAGTGAGAGAGAGCATGAGTGGGGTCAGAGTAAGAGGGAGTAGGAGACTCCCCACTGAATAGGGAGCCGAATGTGGGGCTTGATGCCAGGATCCTGGGATCATGACCTGAGCTGAAGGCAGACACTTAACTAAGCCACCCAGGTGCCCCAAGTTCTGTCTATTCTGAACTCAGTTCTGTTCCAGTGGTTTGTATGTCTGTCTTTATGCCAGTAGCACACCATCTTGGTGCCTGTTAACTTTGTCATATGTTTTGAAAGCCGGAAGTGTGAGGCTTCGATCTTCTTCTTCTTCTTCTTCTTCTTCTTCTTCTTCTTCTTCTTCTTTTTTTGCAGACTGTTTCGTCTGGTCTGACTTCTTTTTCAGAGGTCCCCAACCTGTTTCACATTCCTGTCACATTTAGATTCAGGCAAGACAAACTAGTCTTTTAGGCAGCCCCTGGGGAAGTCAGAAGAGTGAATGTTGGCTATATGTTTCACTCTTTTCTTTTCCTCCCCAGTCAGAAGCTGGGAACTGAAGTTTTTCCCAATGTTATAGTGCTGCCCTGTGGAGAGGGTCTATGGAGAGTAAAGGCCACACATTTTCGTACTGGACTCAATATTGTTCCTCTTGTTGATGTCTCATCTGAGGTATAGGAACTTCCTAATGGGTTTCTGGGTTTCTCATGAAGGCAATTGTTATTGTTAAGTTGTTTCTGTGGGGGAAAAATAGTCTGGGGCTTCCTATTTCACTACCATGCAGACCACTCTGATTAGAAGCTTAAACTTTTAACTGTAATGAAAATACCTCTCTAGGATTCTAATGAATGTCTTATTTTAGAGACCTCCCAAAGAATTAAATTTCAGGGATTTCCAAGTGATTGCAGTGCTGGTGGCTCTTAATAACCCTTGCTGTCTGAAGGGCTATCCCATGAAGGATTTTGAAGGGATGCCCAGTCCTATTGATAAGAGTGAAGTGATCAGTTAGTGATATTTCCCATGTATGTGGCAAGAATGCTAAAGAGGTGGGGGCGCCTGAATAAAAAATATCAGAGAACATCACATGTAGTAAGGTTAGGAATTGTTTAGTGATACTTTTTGAAAGGTGTGTGTATATGGACTGGATCATGATATAGAATAAATTACTCTGATTTGTGGTAAAAGTATTAGATTAGAACTGATGGCTAGGGCAATAAATTGTCATCCTGGCATAATCCTTTGTTTTTTGGTTGTTGATTTGTGTGATCATTGGCAACTTCCTTGGAGGCTGAGTCCCACACTAGTTTTTATAAAGTACGCTAGACTGAGTAGGAAATTAGCCATTGTCCAGTATTTCACATCTTACATTTTGAATTTTCTTTATTTATAATCAGAGCATTGAATATTTTACTATAGTTTTTTAAATGTCCATTTGTCTTATGAATCCATGCTTCTAATATCTCCTGTAACTATTGCAGTCATTTTTGATTATTTTTTCAAGTAAAACTTCATTATAATAAATTATGTTTGCTCATGTTAAATTGTAAATGTGTAAATGTGTAAATCCTTCACTTCCATCTTTTCTGCCCAGATGCTATTCATTGCCCTAAATGTTGTCTCTATTTGAAAATGGACCATTTATTCATTTATGTGCAAGAATATTCATATTTTCTGGACACAGACCAAGCTGTAATGGCCATTTTAAAGATATGTTTTCTGAATATCTCTCTTGTCATCACCTTAGTGTGAAAGTTGTATTGTTACCTCTGTAATGTGACTTGATAATTGTCCAAATAGCTTCTTGCTTGAGATTGCATCCCTTACCACTTCCGATTTATACCTGAAACGGCCATTCTTCATTTATTGTTAATGTTATTTACAACTGGTCCTTGTTAAAAATTAAAATGAATCCTGCCTAATAATCACCTTATTGAATATTGAACTAAATAATTCTTAATTTTTGTTTTTGCTCTCACCTTTTTTTCATTTCACTTTCTGAGAATAAAAAATAGAACCAAATGAGAAGATTTATACCAAGAGGATTGAACTTCCCAATTCCCTTAATGAAAATTAATTTTCACTTAAATTCTCCAAAAATCACATAGCACCCATTTGTGCTAGAGCAAGAAGGAATTTAAATTAGAAATGCTGACAGGTGGATGCCTGGGTGGCTCAGCGGTTGAGAGCCTGCCTTTGGCCTAGGGCGTGATCCTGGAGTCCCGGGATTGAGTTCCACATCAGGCTCCCTGCTTGAAACTTGCTTCTCTCTCTGCCTGTGTCTCTGCCTCTCTCTGTGTCTCTCATGAATAAATAAATAAAATCTTTTAAAAAATGCTGACAGGTGCACTTTTAGCATTTATTTTTGAAAAATTTATTTTTGAAAAGACAGAGACATATGTATGTGTATGTCTGTATATACACATGAGGAATTCAATTACTGTAGTAAAATAATCAACTTTATGTGTTTTGAAATTAACTTCCCAATTATTTATTGCTACTTCAAAGTCTACAAGTGGCTTAGGTATGGTTTGTGTATTGCATTTAATTTTATTCCATGAAAATGCCCTTTGCTATTTTATAAGCTCTTTCAGGATCATAATAATTCATATCTGTTCCCCTAGAACTGATCTGTCATATAATCAGAACCAAGTAATTACCATCTAAATGCATGAATAAATGACTTAATTTGTGAAATTTTAAAGGGTGAAACTATTTTGCAATTTGAAGCAAGAAAATAGGGATATAACTTACTATAATGGGTATTCTTTGATAAATTGCCACTAGAAATGTAGCCTTCTCTCATCTCCTGTATTAGTTTCCTAGAGCTGCCATAACAAATTACCACAAACTGGGTGGCTCAAAACAACTGAAATTTATTGTCTCACCATTCTAGAGGCCAGCTGTCTTAATTCAAGGTATCAGCAGGGTCATAGCCCCTCCGGAGGCTCTGTGGGAGAATTTCTTGCCAATTCAAGCTTCTGTTAGCTGCAGGCATTTCTTGGCTTGTGTCTCCATTGCGCCCCATTGGTTGTCTCGTGGTCACCCTGCCTCTGCCACTTCTGTGTGTTTTCTTCTCTACCTCAAATATCCCTCTGCTGTGTTTATAAAGACTCTCATAGTATTAAAGGCCCACAGGAATAATTCAGGATGATCTCCTTATCTCCAGGCCTTAAACTAATTGCATCTTCAAATTATCCTTTTTCGAAATACGGTAAAATGCACAGGTTCCAGGAATTTGACATGGATATATCATTTGGAGAGCCACCTTTCAGCCCACTGTACCTTCCCTGTGTGATTATTTGAACTTTGTGAGCAGAGACCAAATCTTGTGTTTTCTTCATCAGTGTACATTAATCTTGGCTAACACTTCTTGTCTAGTCCATTATCTTTACTGTGGCAGATATTTACACATATACACACACAAAGTTCCCACAACACTTATAATAGGTAAGAATGCATCTTATCGTTTTATAGAAGATGGAGCTGAGGCTTAAAGATATTTTTTTAAAGATTTTGTTTGTTTGTTTGTTTGTTTGTTTGTTTGTTTATTTATTTATTTATTTTAGAGAGAGAGCATGTGCCAGGTGGGAGAAGGGCAGGGGGAAAAAGACAATCAGACCTGGCACTGAGTGCCGAGCTTGAGATTGCTCTCCATCCCACAACCCTGAGATCATGATCTAAGCTGAAATAAGTCTGATGCTCAATCGACTAGCCACCCAGGTGCTGCCTGAGGCTTGTAGATCTTAATTTACTTGTTCAAATTTGCACAAATGAATTGTGACAGAGCCAGGAAACTAGTACAGTTATGCTTTTAGAGTGCCATCAGCTTTCTCCATTGGAGCTGAACACATGTTGATTATAAATGGAGCCCTCCAGAGATGCATGTCACTTGATAACATTTATGTGAAAATACACATGCATTCAATTCAACAAACCAAATTTGACTTGATTACATTTCCTGTGTCAGTTCAGGCAATAGATAAAAAATAAGTTGAGGGGCACCTGGGTGGCTGAGTTGGATGAGCATCCAAGTTTTGATTTTGGCTCAAGGTTGTGGGATAGAGACTCACGACAGGCTCCTGGCTCAGTGGGGAATCTGCTGGAGATTCTCTCTCTCCCTCTCCCTGTGCCCCTTCCCTGCTCCACTTTCTGTCTCTCTCTCAAATAAATTAATTAAAACACGCAAAAATAAATTCATTAAGTTGAATAAGTGTTAATGCTAAATTTGCCTTGAACAAGAAAGATGAAATAATCTCACCAAAATAAAAAATGTCAAAACAAAATACACCACCATGAGCACTGAATGTCACAGTGTAGTTATCAAGAGTGCACTTTAAATATTGGAATTCTAACAGTTTTGTACATTTTTCTATCAAGTTTACTATGAAAACTAAATGTAATGACAAGATTGTACACATATGTCTCCTTTAGTTTTTGTTTATAGTCTAACATGTTAAGATTTGAGATATTTCCTGAGATTGGCTATTGAAATACACAACCAACCACAATACCAGAAATAAGTTGTGACTTGGAAATAGTTTGTTTTTATGCCAGGAAAAAAATAATGCATTAGAGCAGTCAGTTAAGTGAAGTGAGCCAGCAGTTCAAATCACATTAATCCAATCAGGAATTGAGAAGCTTTGAGGTTTATACACTTAATCTCAGAGTAGGTTACTTTATGGTTCCAGTGGAAAGTCTAGGGTCTTTTCCAGGACTCATCCTCCATGATTGACCCTGAAATCCATTCCCATGCCCCCTCTCTTCTCCAGACTATAAGTCACACTGAACGTTAGCCCCCCAGATGGTACTTGCAGGATAAATAAAAACCTGAACTGAAAAAATGGCTTAAATAATTGGCTCTCATTTCTTTAGTCACATTTCTTTTCCTTTTTTTTTTTTTTTTTTTTTTTAAGTTTTTAAGTAATCTCTACACCCAATGTAGGGCTCAAACTCATGACACCGGGTTCAAGAGTTGCATGCTCTTCTGACTGAGCCAGCCAGCTGCCCCTATCCTTTTAGCAATTTTTTAAAAAGATTTATTTATTGAGTGAGAGCCTATGTGTGTCCCCCACATGAGTAGGGAGAAGGGCAGAGGGAGAGAATCTCCAGGCATACTCCCTGCTGGGCATCAAGTGGGATGCAGGGCTCTACCTCAAAACCCATGAGATCTTGTACTGAGTCGAAACCAAAAGTTAGTCAAGTCAGTCGCTCAATGGACTGAGCCACCCAGGGGTCCCCCTTTGGCAAATTTTTAAGTGCACATACATTATTGCTAAGTATAGTTACAACGTTGTACACAGAGTTCTAGAATTTACTCATGTAACTGAAACTTTATATACTTTGAACAGCAACTTCCTATTTCCCCCTCCTCTCAGCTCTGAGCAGACACCATTCTCTTCTCAGGTTCTACAAATTTGATTATTTTAGATACCTCATATAAATGGAATCCCTCAGTATTTGTCTGTCATTAACCTATTTCATTGAGCATAATGATTCAACAATCCCACTTCTGGGTACATATCCACAAAGCTGGGGCATCATTTGGCTCAGGTCGAGATCTCAGAGTGCCAGGATCCAGTTCTGCATCGGGCTCCCCGCAGGGGGCCTGCTTCTCCCTCTGCTTGTGTCTCTGCCTCTCTCTCTCATGAATAAACAAAAACTTAAAAAAAAAAAAAGCTAAGGCATCAGGTGTGTGTATAAGCTCATTCTGTGGAGATACTGGTGACTTGGAATGGGCTGGATGAAGAGGGCAGGGAAGGTTCACAGGCTTCCCTGGTGTCTGGGGAGTATCACACCCAGCCTCTCAGTGTCTGCTATATGAGAAGCCTGCCAGTCAGGCAGCACTTTTTAAGGGATGCAAATAAATTCTGGTTCAGGAAAGCACTGGGGAATGGGTGTTTTTTTGCCTGCTACCTCTGAGCTTTGGGGCTACAGCCACAGAGAGCCCTTTAAGAACTGTTAATTTGTTTGCTGTAATATTATGGGTCTCCCAGATGCAAGACCAGCTGACATTCAGAGCTAGGTGTTTTGGGGTCCTGTTCCTCGGGTGGGTTTTTTTAAACTTGGGGCACTAGATGTGGGATCCAAACTCCTCAGGGAGAAGCTTGGAGTTGGGAGTTCACTTTCAATTATATGGCATGTGCTGGGAGTGAGGTTTATTGGTGAGCGTCTCGGTTTTTCCTACCCATTTCGATGTGGGTGGGTATTTCCTCATTTGTCAGATGTGTAATTGTTGCTTCAGGTAGTTTCTGGATTTCTTTCAGAGGGAATTGCTCTGTGACTAGATTCTGTATGTTCATGTCAGAAGGTGATTTTAGAATACTCTTATCTTGCCATCTTGGACTAGAACTGGTGTGAGGTGATCTCTCACTGTGATTTTGATTTGCCTTTTCCTGATGGTAAGTGCTGTTGAACACCTTACAGGTGTCCGTTGGCCATCTCTATGTCTTCTTTGGGAAAATGCCAAGATTCCTGTCAGGTTAATCATGTAACTCTGTTTCATTAGGGTTGGTTTCTGCAGATTCTGTTCCTTGATTTGTAACATCTTTACCTGACTCTTCAATTTCCTTGACTTTCTGTGTTGGTGTCTGTACCTTAGACCAAGCAGGCATCTCTGTCAGCAATTATGGCCTGGCCTGTACAAAAGATCTCCACCAATCAGCCCTGACAGAGATTCTAAGGGTTTCTCTGAGCTCTTTCCTTCCCAAGGAAGACGCAGGAGCTGTGGTTTCATCTGTTCACTTGTGCTCATCCATAGGTTGGGATCCTATGGCATCTACCTGTTTAAAACACCCATTTATGTTGTCCCTAAAATCCCACTTGTGTTCTTCCCACGTGGCTGGACTAGGCCATGCCTAACAGCTTTGTAGATGCCAGTTCAGATGCCATATCTAAGATGCAAATCTGATGCCCGTTCTTTGCACAGCCCTGAAGATAATGGGTCACAAGACACCCGCATCAACTCTTTCTCTCCTAGGGGAAGTTGATTGGGATTTTTTTAATCCACTCACTCTTTACTGAGCAGAAGGGATAATCTATGGCATCTACCAGCCCCAGCCACCTCAGTTGGCTAAACGGCTGGATCCATGAGAGCTCCAAGAGTGGCAAGACAGAAGCCAGTCCTGTGTGGAGTCTTCTAGCAAAGGTTGGGGTGTTGGACTTGTGAGCCAACCACTTTCTTCCCCTGGGTGGAGCTGGGAGATAGGGAGTCTCTCCCTGATTGGTGCTGCACCTGGAGAAGGGACTCTAGCAAGTGGCTGTCCAGAATCTTCCTACCTGCTTTTGAGATTCTGGTTTTACATTCACCTGGGATGCAGGAGCATTTCAAATAGCTTCTGAATTTCTCGGAAAGGAAATATTCCCATGAATTGTTGTGGAACTGGTGTGTTTATGGCACGAAGGAGGGTCTAGGACTTACTACTCTACCATCTAATTGACATCACTTCTTGACAATTTTCTCCTTGAACATTTTGTTATGGAAAATTTTCAAACATATATAAAAATAAAAAGAATAGTATAATAAGCTTGCAGGGACTTGTTATGCAGCTTCAACAATGTTAATATTTTGCCAATTTTATTTCACTATTTCCCCACATATTTTGAAGTTTTATTGCTTTTATTATTTTGATTTTTGTTCCAGTCTATATATCGTTTGAAAAAGTACATTACTACAAAAGAGATTTGGAAAAAAGGTGAGAGGAGACAAGTTCAGACAATTAAAAAAAAATTACTGTAGAGAGAAAGCAAGAGTTCAGGAGACCAGAGTGTGATCAAGAATGTTTTGTTATTAAGTCACTCTGTGAGGCAGTGGCGACGGCGGTGGTGAGAGGATGAACAACAAGTTCGATGCATTGAAAGATGATGACAGTGGAGACCATGATCAGAATGAGGAAAATAGCACACAGAAAGATGGTGAGAAGGAAAAAACAGAATGAGACAAAAGTCAGGGCAGCAGTAAGAGGAAGGGTGTTGTCCCAGCAGAGCATCCCATGCAGAACAACTATACTTTCTGGAACTCCAGAAGAACCCCGGCCATCCCACCAGCTCACAGAGCTATGAACAGAATATCAAACAGATCGGCACCTGTGCCTCTGAACTGGCATCTGGAGGTTTTATAGCCACATGGTACATCCCCGGGACCTGACAGGCCACAGTGACTTCCATCTCTTCAAAGGAATTAAGCCCATGTGGGAGGATGATGCAAATAAAAATGGTGGCAAGTGGATTATTCAACTGTGGAAGGGCTTGGCATCCCGTTGCTGGGAGAATCTTATCCTGGCCATGTTAGGGGAACAGTTCATGGTTGGGGAGATGATCTGTGGGGCTGTGGTCTGGTTTCAGGAGGACATTATTTCAATATGGAATAAGACTGCCAGTGACCAAGCAACCATAGCCTACATCCAGGATATGCTTCGGCAAGTGCTTAACCTCCCTCCCAACACCATTATGGAGTACAAACCCCACACCAACAGCATCAAAATGCCAGCCAGGCTGGGCCCCCAAAGGCTCCTTTTTCAAAACCTCTGGAAGCCATGGTTGAATATGCCATGACCCTCTCCTTCTCTGGATGGGACCATCATTGAAGCTGGCATCATCAGAGTCTTTTGTTCTGTTGGTGTGCTACCTGTAAGATCCTTCTGTCCTGGACAAGAGGAGTTAGAAGAGCATTTTATATTTTAAGAACAGGCTGACACGCAGCAGCTACAACAACAGCTGAGATCACTTAATAAATAGTGCTAAACTAAAAAAAAAAAAAAAAAAAGTTTTGCTGTTGAGGTTTTTTTTCCTTTTTTTTTTTTTTTTAATTTAAGTTCAATTTACCAACATATAGTATAACACTCAGGGCTCATCACATCATATGCCCTCCTGAATGCCCATCACCAGTTACCCCATCCCCCCACCCACCTCTGCTTCTGCAACCCTTTGTTTGTTTTCTAGAGTCAGGAATCTCTCATAGTTTGTCTTCCTCTCTAATTTTTCGCCACTCAAGTTTCCCCTCCTTCCCTTATGGTCCCTTCACTATTTCTTATACTCCACGTATGAGTGAAATTATGTGATAATTGTCTTTCTCTGGCTTATTTCACTCAGCATGATACCCTCCAGTTCCATCCATATCAATATAATGGGAGGTATTCACCTCTTCTGATGGCTAATATTCCAATTATCATATGGTCCCCCTTTCTCTACATCCTCTCCAACATTTGTTGTTTCCTGTCTTTTTAATGTCAGCTGTTCTCACTGGTGTAAAGTGGTATCTCATTGTGGTTTTGATATGTATTTCCCTGATGACAAGTGATGTGGAGCATTTTTTCATGTACCTGTTGGCCATGTGTAGGTCATCTTTGGGGAAATATCTGATCAAAATCAACACCCCAAAAACCAACAATCTAGTAAGAAATGGGCAGAAGACATGAACAGATACTTGTTTTTATTGAAATGTTTTTAAAGGTTCAGATGCTGCCTAAATTCAACATCTTAAATATATCGCATTTCACTAATCAAGTAGGTTGCTGCATTTAAATTCTTGCCAATGATATTTGTTTTTCTTTGGAACCGTGGAAGACATGTTTTCAGTGAATTTCAATGAACTTTTGGCAAAAATGAGGGATTTTAGATTGAATTACGGATTGGTTATATATATGCTACTTTAGTTAATTGTCAACATAGACCATTCATATAGCTATAGAAGAGGAAATTGAGGCCAGGAGGCCAAAATACTTAAACCAGATGGTTGGTAAATGGTGGAACTAGAATAAAATATGAGTTTATGTAGTGATTTATCTTCTTTCCAATGAAGTAGATGGGTCTCTATATTTACAACATAGAGAGACTAAGAGAGATAGAGTCAGAGATAAAAGAGAAATACACACACACCCCAAGAATTATTTTCATATTTACTAAATTACAAGAATATATAAAATGCAATTTTTCTTCTTTATGTTTAATTTTTTTTTTTTTTTTTTTTTTTTTTTTGCTAAAGCTGACAGTGAAGAAATTCATTTACGCCCAAGTAAAGTATACTATAGCTTTGAGGTGTCAGAGGGGGAACCTGTGTGTAATGAAAATATTTGCTGTAGATCAACTATTCATATAACAAGGAAGGTGACCCTGCTATTAATGTAAAATCTAGTTTTCTTTGTATTTCATGATAATTATCAAAGTGTCTTTGGTATCAAGTGCTATAAAGATCAAATTATACCAATAACTTGTAATTTTATTTTTTGAAAAGTTATCTGGAAAAATACATTAGTGAAAATAATTGACTTTTGAAATATATATCACTCATTCTGTAAATGTTGATATTTAATATTGTATTAATCCCACTGCAGTTTGATTACAAGAGATATTCTAGCTCTCCTTATGTTGTGATGGAGTTGCTGGCTCCTTTCACAATTCCTAAAGTGGAAACTTAACCTAATAAGTTTCAAATTATTGAAATCAATATTGAAATATTGGTGGAAATCAATATTGGTGAAATCAATATTGAAATATTGAAATCAGTGTCAAATTATTCCAGCTGATCATATTAGCACCCTGCATGGTATGTGATAGAAGGATAAGGAAAAACTTCATTGCATCTATGCTTAGAATTCCTTCATTTCATTTTTTTTCTTCTTTTTTTTTTTTTGAATTCCTTCATTTCTTATGACTCCATCAAATCCACATTTGGCACCTAATACTTTGATAGGTATCATGGGATGGACAATACATTATGAACTTTAAAATAAAAGGCACACTATTAGCAGGAGAGGTTGTAAATCATCTTAAAACATTCATCCTGTTTCCCCTATATACATCCAGTGGTTCCATGTGCTTAGTGTGCTGTGAACACCACTAAACACTGTTTACCAGGGGCTGCTTTATCAGTATTCATCAAGTAGGCATACGCTGAGAATGAAGGATATATACAGGGCAAGACATCCAGCTCATGAACATCAACCTTACCTATACCCAGTACACAAAGATGCTGACTGAAACAAAAGTACTGATTGTTGCTTCTCTTTTGCTTCTTTCCATATTTGCACAACTGATCCTATCTCTTCACTTCACCAGTGGGGTATTTTTTTTTTTTTTTTTTATGATAGTCACAGAGAGAGAGAGAGAGAGGCAGAGACATAGGCAGAGGGAGAAGCAGGCTCCATGCACCGGGAGCCCGACGTGGGATTCGATCCCGGATCTCCAGGATCGCGCCCTGGGCCAAAGGCAGGCGCCAAACCGCTGCGCCACCCAGGGATCCCTGGGGTATTTTTTTCACTATCATCCTTGGGCACTTACGAAGGTTGTTCATCAAACTTTAGTCAACTTCCACTGTGCTAAGATATGATAGTATAGTCTTAGAACAAGTCAACTTAATTAAATTTCAAAACCAATAAATATTTGAATGAAAAGATTGCTTGAATCAAGTAGAACCTACACCCAGATGCCAAACATAGGTATTATAATATAAATGTCAACTTACTGGCATTTAAATTAATTTTCTGGCTTGGGTTTTACTACTCTTTTCACGAACGTACTTATAAAAATGTAGAACGTGTGATTTTTGCACATACTGTGTTATTTTTCACTCCCATTGCATCTGCACGGTACTCCTGAGTAATCTATTTTGAAAAACAGCAATGGTTAATCATTTCCAGAGCATCGCTAAATGTGCCGCATACCAGCCTGAGCATCATCTCCATGTGTTCTCACCACAATCTTATCGTGGAAGTGTTGCTTCCAATCCCATTTTGTGGGTTAGGAAACTGAGACAGAGAAATCGATATGAGGTAGCTAGTAAGAGTTTGAGTTGACAACTAAACCAGGATATGGGACTTCAACTTGTCTTCATGATGATTTTTACAAGTATCTATAGTTCGCCAAGCGATTGTAACACTGATAATGCCAATGAAAATTTTGGATCGCATTTTAATGTTACTGTTATTCATTTTCACCTTTAAGTCTTGATTAGGAAGAAATTCAGTGGAGAAATATACTTTGTATCTTGGAGAACACCAAAGAGCTCTAAAAATTGCCATCCTAGAGGCAGCGGAATCAAATGTAACGCAGGAGTCCTGAAATCAGTTCAGGGCTTGTGGGTGACTGAAGTGTATTCTTTTCCAAAAATAAATAATTTACTTTTAGAAGAATTGTTCTGAGAGTAACAGATCTCTGGCTTACATATGGCCTGAACCAAATATTTTGGAAATATTCTTGATTGTCCAAAAATTAAAAAAACAAAAACAGAACCCCAGTAATCCTTGTACAGAAGGGAAAATATAGAGATTTGTTTCTTTTATATAAATAGATCAGCATGGTGATAATCAGTTCTGAATCTTAATAACCTTCAAAAATCCAAGTCTGAAAGTTGAAAGTGGAATTCTTTCCCAAACAAAAGAGAAATGAAACAAGTAAATAATTAACTCCAATCTTTTGTGGGCCACTTGAGTACTGGTGCTTGATTTCATTCTGAGCATCTTCTTCCACGTTGTAACAAATCTCCAAGGATTCATCTGAAGCTGGACTTGAATCAATAACTCATCCTTTCAGCTGCTGGCTCCAGACTCTTTCAACCTTTTCAATATATTGCTCTAACCTTTGCAATTTTTCCTGCCCTTTTCATACTTGAATCATTTGGGTCTTCTTCATTTATTAAATTCATACAGTTGGCATCCTTTTTGAACAAAAAAAAAATAGTTCTTGCAGTGTTAATTGAATGAACTTGTGAATATATCTTGTAAGTGCAGGCATCTCAAGGAGTTTTTTAAAATAAAACTTTAGGGCTTATTTTTCTAGGTCTAAGAGTTTGAAATAATTTTTAACCATTATAAAAAAAACTCAAGATTTTATTTCTTCTCTTCATTTCACTGCTTAAATGTATCTGGACTGACACACACAACTGAGTCACTAAAGAACAGAAAATCATCTAATGGCAGTGCATATAGCATAAACTTTAACTATTTCTGATCATGTCTCTTTCCTGAACTGTGGGAAATGGCTGTGGATTATCTGCTTTACTTGTTTGTAGCTTACTTTCATTTCAAGAGGCCTGCATTGCAAAAATCTTCAGGCTAGAGTTTTTTTTTGTGCAGATTTTGAACCTTGAAATTAATTTGGTTAAGACCTCACAAGTGCAAATATCATGAACTCCTATTATGCTACCAGAGGTTCTAAAAGAGATTGCCTTGCTGTTGCATAAGAGAATTAAAAGAACAGTAGTAAACAGCAAATGTGGGAATTAGTGGCTCCCTTTGGTCTCAAACATTATATTCTGATATTTTCTTTTCTGGTTTTTGGGTTCTCTATTTTTAATTTTGAAAGACTTGGCCTTATTTATTTATTTGGTTCTGATTGTTTGACTCCCTTTACCTAAAGGTCAGAATTGGAAAAAATGAAGAAAGATATAAAATCAGAATGTTTTAATAATCCAGCATGATTCTAAGATCCTTGCAGCCTGTGTCTATGGAAAGCTCTGTTGATTTTCAGTAAGTTTTGATATCTGGAGCTCTGCTCAATGTGCAAACTAGATTTGCTCTTTCTCCCTTTACTTTTATTTTTTTTTTAAATCTTTTAGAAACATTGGAATTGGAGCTTTAAAGATTTTACTGCCTCTCCTTTAGAAGAACTCTGCAATTAAGATGGACTAAATATATTACTTGTATTTTAAAAATGTACAAGCTCACTGGGTTACTTTTTAATTTTCCTCTATGTACCCAAGTGGATAATTTAAGCAATATCTAGGGTATTAGTAGATATTAGTGTTCTACTGCTTATTGTATTCAATAATAGCAGAATGCATCTTAGGAGAGAAGCACAGAAGAACTTCATTATTTTAGGACACTTGGGGAAACAAGAAAACATGATTTTCTTCTTTCTATAGCTTGTCTTATTGCAATGGTTTCAAGTTACCTGATTTCTGTCATCCAGGATTTATTTTATAAAATAGCCAAAAAGTAAACAATCATTCGTTAGCTAATTAAACCTAAGCCTTTACATAATTATGGAGATACTCGGTGCGCTTCTAAAAATATCTTAACATATCTGTAATTTAAGTCCCTTAACAGATAGAGGCTTCAGAGACAGATTGTTGCAATTGCAAAAAAGTAAAAATATGCCAAATATCTGCGATGACTGACTCCTCATGCCGGGGCTCAACAAACTTTATCTGTAAAGGGGCAGATAGCAAATATTCTGAGCTTTGCAGCCCATATGGTCTCTGCTGCAACTCCTCAACTTCATCGTCGTAGTGCAAAATAAGTCATAGACAATATTTAAGTAAATGATCACAACTGCATTCCAATAAGATTCTATTCATAAAAAACAAGCAGTGGGCCAGATTCAACCTATGGGCACTAGCATGCCAACTCCTTCCTTATCCTTTTGATGGTAGACCTTTCATTTTTATATATTACTCTATAAATGTGTGCTTAGCCCATTTACACATAAGCTGATAGTAAACAAAAATGACTTACTATATTAAATGTTTTAGATGTTCTTGTGAAACTTTTAACAGAGATCAAATAATAAAGCCTTAGATATGAAAGTGTTATAAAATACAGTTGGATCAATATTTTAACATTAAGAAGACATCACGAAATAATTTATGTCTTCCAACTAGTTGCTACAAGTGGTTGAAATCTTCTAATACATATCTAGAAAAAACCATAAACTTGTCAATCAAAGGTATACCAGTCTCTTTCTAGTTCTAATAGTTTTTTTTTTTTTTAAGTAAACTCGCTCTCTCTTGGATAAATAATTCAACCCTCAGAGTGTCTTCCCTCTTTTCCTTCAGAGAATGGTGTTGGTGGGAATGAACAGTAGACAGCTGGAGTGTTTTCCAGGGATGGGAAAGGTGTCTTTAGATAAACAGGTGAATTTTGTTGCTATCCTCTTGGTCTCGCTATTATTTCATGATAAGACCGTGTTCCGTCTATCATTCAATGCACCATGTGAATGTACCTTACGATGCTACAGAATTCACAGAATCTCTGTTACTGGGAGATTCAAGATTCATAATATATTACCAAGAGGGACATTGGGTGTGTATGAGCTCACAGCATTTCAGATCCTGCATCTTGCCCCTCTGTTCCCCTCTATACACAGATAGACAGACATGACACACTATACTACTATTTTTCCAAGAAGACAGAATTTTTGGATTGGCAAAATTGTTATCAAATATGCAGGTTGTTTGTTTCCTAACATCTTTTTTCCTCCTGACATCTTGGCTATTTGCACTTTTTTCATGTGTCCCAGAAATATTGCTATTTAAAATTCAAGGACTCTTTTCCACTTTATTTCTATTTTGTTAATTAAAGGTCTAGATATGTACAATATTTTATTCATTGTCTAGTTTTCCAACAGACAAACATTGAAGGACTGCTGTGTTCTCTTTGCATACAAGTGCCTAATACACCAACCCTGCCTGCAAAGATGTCACAATACAGGGGGAAAGACAACAGTAACTAGAGTAAGTGGGAGAAATACTGCAATAAAGGTGTGAACAAGCAGCCACACAATTCTAGTATGGGAAGTAATCATTCCAGGCTTAGCAGATGCAGAAAAGATCTGGAGAGAGATGGCATTTGTGCTGGTACCATGACTAAAGTTTGACAGATAGAAAATGTGGGGAAAAGCAATGAAGGCAGAAGGAGATGATGAGTACATATAGGAGAATGATGCACATGTCATGGAAAAAGAGAGTGAGCACGAAAATTTGCCGTTCTCTGGGAAATGGATAGTTTTTGCAATAAATGGTGCTGGGATAAAAGGTTATTTTCATGCAAGAGAATGAGTTTGGAACCCTAGCTCTTAGCATATACAAAAAAATAACTCAAAATGGTCCAAAAAATCTACATATTGGAGCTAAAAGTATAACTCTTAGATGAAAACCTGACTACAGATTTGGTAATAGAGTCTTAGATATGATATCAAAAGCATGAGCAGTAAAAGAAAATAATAGGTAAATTGGACTTCAACAAAATTTAAAATTGTGTATCACAGAATATTATCAAGAGAGTAAAAAAGGCCAAATACAGAATGGAAGAAATTACTTGCAAATTCTGTATCTGATAAGACACACAATGGCCAACAAGTACATGAAAGGACGATTGGTATCAACTGTCATTGGGGCAGTGAGATACCACAATGAGAAACCACTTCACATAATTAAAAAAGGAAAAACATAAGTATTGGTGAGGATGTGGAAAGACTGGATCTCTTGTTAAATAGATGGTGGAAGTGTAAAATGGAGCAGTCACTCGGGAGAATCTTTCAGCTGTTCCTCTTACGTAAAGATAAACACAGAAAAACCATATGACCCAGCAATCTCCCTTCTAGGTTTAAATACAAAAGAATTGAAAAAGGATACTCAAATACTTGACACAAATGTTCATTATAGCACAGTTTACAATAGTCAAAAGGTAGAAACAGCCCAAATGCCCTTAATGGATCAACAAAGCATGTGGTTACTATACAGCCATAAAAGGAATGGACTAAGACTTGCTACAATGTAAACAAACTTTGAAAACAGTAAGTGAAAGGAGCCACACACAAAAGGTCAGATATATTGTATGATTTCATTTATGTGAAGTATCCAGTATGGGTAAATCCACAATATAGAAAGCATATTTGTGCTTGCCGGAGGCTGGAAGAATGGGCCTTGGGGAGTGATTGCTTCATGTGTACAAGGTTTTCTTTTGCAGAATGATGGTTTTGGAGATAAAGAGATGCTGACTGCACAACACTGTGAATGTACTAGGTACCAGCCAAATGTACACATTAAAAATCACTCATTTTATATTATCTTGATTGCTGCTCAACTAAGAAAAAAAAATCCCAAGCTAAAAATCTTCATGGCTGTGCTAATTGGAGCAGAGATTGGAGGCTTTGGTCACACACTGGCCTGTTTACTAAAGCAGACTCACAATTATTTCTTAAGGAGAATGTTGGCCCCATTCACAGGAACATCCCAAGTTGGGTGGGTTGCCTTCAACTCAGGCAAAAATCCTTGTTATGCTTCTCAATTTCCACATGAAGATGTGAACCCAGTCTTTAACTCAACTGATAGTTGTGGCTTATTGTTTAACTTGTAACTAAATGGATTTACATGGTATACAATACTTACTATTTAAGGTTGACTTATGACTTGTACTTTACAGATCACTTCATTTTTATCCCAGGACATTGCAGGTTTCCCATATGGAATTTATCTGGTCCATCTTCCAATCAGCAGTAGCCACAACTCTTTTTCCTAGAGTCCTTCTTTGGATGCCAGAG
Organism: Vulpes vulpes; assembly: GCF_048418805.1. Taxonomy (NCBI): domain Eukaryota; kingdom Metazoa; phylum Chordata; class Mammalia; order Carnivora; family Canidae; genus Vulpes; species Vulpes vulpes. The sequence continues at coordinate 30,509,039 of NC_132796.1, read as the reverse complement.
CCTGCTCAGTCCACTGGGGTTAGCCTGGAGGTACCACTAAATTAACCTCAACCAAGACAGGGCAGGAATTGGTAGATAAATACCATACTTCCCATGCCCTTGAATGGACTACCTCTAAGGTGAGTGTTCTGCACTGGTTCCACAGTTCTTGAGCAGCCTCTAGCCTCATCAACCATGGTAGTAACTTAGCTGATAATGCAGGTATTCCTTTATTGGATCCCTTCCATAGTCTGTCTCACTTCTCCACTGCCCTACCTGGTTCTTTAGATTACTTCCCAACAGTGGCTTCTGAGAGAACTCTGACAAAGACAGAAATCCTCTGAAATAGGCATCGTTTCCATTTTTAAAGATGAGAAAAACTGGGGTGTACAGAGGCTTAGCAATTTGCTCAAGATGACAGAGCTAGGAAGTGATGTTGCTAGGATAAAAATCCAAGACTGAAAAGCTGGATCTCTCCATCATTTTGCAAATGGCCTCTTAGGAAACAGGCAGAACAGTACCTTACTAACTGCTCCCAAGACCTAAAATCTCTACTGAATAAAGAATACTAGTATATGATTAGAGGAAAGTCTTGCAATCTGTCTATTCCTTTAGGGGCTCTAAAATCTACTCTGTGATTAAACTGAATAATCCCAAAGCCCTGTACCTGAAATCTATCATATCTCCCCACAACCATGCAAAGACTGCATTCAATGAGTTTTCGTGTTGCAATGTCATCTATCAACAACATCAGATGACATAGAAATATTCTAAGGGATTCATTGTAATGTGTGGGTAGTAATGTTATCAAAGGTTTCCTTGATCCATTCCAATCTCTTTTTTTTAAATGAAATATTTGGGAGAAATGGCTTTCAGATGTTAGCAGCAGGAATAGTGGATGACACAAGCAATTGGTTGGTTTTTGACCTATGGAGCATGACTGTGCCCCTCTTCATTTTTCCTCCATACACTAGTAACTAGAAAAATATTTTGACTTATCCAGAGCAAATGACAGGACTATATCTCCTCCCTGATGGCAGGTGATGTCCCTAATGTTGTTTCAACTTCCTAAAAAATTTACTTGTAATTCATCTTTTCTTGTGTTTAATATCTTTGTGACAACCTCTAAAAGTTTTCGTAACAAATGAGGGCATAAATAAATGCCCTTAATGAGCCACTAGCACCATAGTTTATTTTAAAGCTTTTGATTGCTTCAGAAATTACCTACTCATGACATGATACATGAATTGGACTAAACTGTAGCTCTCATCTTCATTTAGATTTCTCATGCCTTACCCAGCATAGGAACCCAGTTTAGGAACAGAAGACTAGACAAGGATATGTAGAAAGTATAACAATAGGAACATAGACTTTCAGTTGAGTATTATGTAAGGCAATGTATAGTAAAGATTATGTTTCAGAGGTCCATACATCTCTTATTGCCTATGAACTTCTAAAGGCGGATGGGATGGAATGGTTGGATGGAGACTCAAGGATGCATCAACAAAGCCATAACCAAATGCATACTTCCCTGATTATTCATTTGGGGAATTTCACTTCCATGCTGGGTTTAGCAGTGAAGCATAACAGAATGCACTCAAAATTTCTCGTTCTTGGAAGATTAGTAGCTGTAATCACTTAAGTGCATGAAACCCATTTTATCTTAGGTTATTCAAGTATGTTATTAGTGGGGGCAAGTGGATTCATTAAATTATAAGTGTGTACTTATTGTGGGCCAGGATAGAAACTGCGTAGACAGCATAGAATTTTGTTCATAGGAAGTACAATGATTTTCAACAATCTAGCAGTAAGTCCTCAAAATGCATTTCTTCTACTTATGTTATTTCTGGTGATCATTGACGTGCTTTATTAACCTCAACAATCAACAAAATGCCAGGAAGTTACGCATTGAGTCATCTGTGTAAGAGATGACTCATTTGCCTGTGCTGTCACACCCATTTTCTTCAATTCTGACTGCTAGTCTGGTTTTAGCAGATGTAATGTACAGGATGCCAATCAGAGTACAGGATATTACTTTTGAACTAGGCTAATACTTTCAACATAACTTTTCTCTGTAATTGCCTTACTGTTTGTTTTTTTTTTTAAATTGTATCTCCAGTTATAAGGTCAGGAGTATACAGGAAAATAATTTCTTGCAAAGATGAATGACAGTTATTTGTCATATTTTGTGCTTAATTATGGTATGCCAATCATGCTGATTCACAGTGACATAGGCCCTTAGGGCCCAAAGAAATAATCTGGCACTGAAAAAGTCATGATTTGAACATCAATTAAAAGCGTAATATAGCATTATTAGTTCTGTGCAACTTCAGAATTCCAATAGCATTGGTAACTAAAGTTCTGTCATTGCATCTGCTGAATTATTTTTGAAATTTGCATGAGGCACAGGAGAAAAAGTGATAATTGGACTTCATTAAAATTAAAAGCTTTGTCCCTCAAAAGACATTATCAAGGAAGTGAAAATATCACCTACAAAATTAGAGAAAATTTTCGTAAATCATGTATTGGATAAAGTTTTATTTATTTATTTGTAAATATTTAATTTATTTATTCATGAAAGACACAGAAAGAGAGGAGACATAGGCAGAGGGAGAAGCAGGCTCCTCAAGGGAAGCCTGATGTGGGACTTGATCCTGGGACCCTAGGACCATGCCCTGAGCCAAAGCAGACACTCAACTACTGAGCTATCCAGGAGTCTCTGGATAAAATTTAATATCTAGAATATATATATATATATATATATTTATATATATATAGTGTTTGTGTGTGTATATATACATATAAAAGGGTACAATTCCATAACAAACTGACAAAGAACTCAATTAAACGTACAAAGGATTTGAATATTTAAAAGTTAAACATAGTATTACTACTATGATCCATAAATTACACTTTTAGGTATATACACAAAATAACTAAAAAAATGCAGACACTGTGCACCATTATTCCTTTCATCATTACTCAAAATAACCAAAGGTAGAAAAAGAAAATGAAGTGTCTGTCCACCGATTACAGGATACACAAATGTACATACATAGAATGGAACATTATTCAGCTCTAAAAGAAATGACGTGTTGATACTATTACATGGATAAATATTGACAACATGCTAAGTCAAATAAGCCAGACTCAAAATGATATATATGATTCTACTTATGTGAAATAACTGGAAAAGAAAAAAACATATAACTTTAATGTAGATAGAGGTTACCAGGGGTTGGGTGGAGAGGTGGGCATCAGAATTATTGAGGAACGGCTACATGATTTATGTTTGAGGTAAAGAAAAACATTTGGAGGTAGTGACGAGCAATGATAGATCTGCAACACTGAATGTTATCAATACCACTGAATTGTACCTTAAATAATGGGTAAAATTTCAAATTTTATGTTATATATACATAATGATAAAAAAACAAAATGTATAAAATCTGCACACATTAATGTAACAGTGCACAATCACCTTCCCATGGAGTCTACCTTCATTTTGAATTTTCCCCCCACCAGCCTGGTGTTCTGAAAGAGCTGGCTTTTTTTTTCTCCCCTAAAGATTTTATTTATTTATTCATGAGAGAGAGAGAAGCAGAGACACAGGCAGAGGGAGAAGCAGGCTCCATGCAGGGAGCCCAATGTGGGACTCGATCCCGGGACTCCAGGATCACGCCCTGGGCTGAAGGCAGGTGCTAAAACGCTGAGCCACCCAGGGATCCCAGAGCTGGCTTTCAAACAAGTTGGGTTTATTAAGTAATAATTAATCACTCACATTCCCCCCCCCCCCCATCTTCTAATTAAGCTTTAAAATTGCTCAACACAGTTTCTGTAGAGGTAAGGGAGCAGTCATTTTCCTCACTGAGCTCCTGTAATTTCAGCTAATACACTTCACCTTCTCATTTACTTGCATGGCCTTTTTACGGGGAAATGGGTGATTGATTTTTTTTTTGATTGATTTTTATTTGAGCTTTAAATATAATGCCCTTTTTGCTTCCTTCAACTATCCCTAGGGATCTAGGGTTCTGAGTTTCCAGGGATGGAAGCTTCTAGTACAAGAAGCACTTGACTAGGAGTCAACAGCATTATGTTCAAATTCCAGCTCTGTCACAACCAAAATAGGCTTAACACGTCTATTACATATAATATCCAATTTGGCTTATAATTCAAGATACAAGCATAAACATTTTATGTATTATGTATTAAACATTTTGATTCATAAAGGCTAAAATAAAGGGACATGTCAAGGTGGATCAGGCAAAAGGAAACAATAAGAAATCAAGAACTTAATACCTGTTATCAAATAAAATATAACTTGAGCCTATAAGCATTATACATGGGAAGGTATAAAAGTGCTAAAGTCAGAATTACTATATATGCATATAGAGTAAAAAGTATGAATTAAAAAACATTGCAATTACAGGAAATGCAAGAGAATATAATAGATAAAAATACAGTAATATTAGACTACTTCAATACTTCACTAAGGATATAGTCGATGAAACATATTGATGTATAGCAAACTTGACATGCCAATAATAAAGAATATTGACTTCTTAAGTCGTGGAATATTTACTTTTTAGTTTGGCAGCATTTGAAGGTTTTAAAAAATATGCTCATGATATCACTACACTAGTCATATTTTCATATTAAATTTAAAATACGGGGTTTGTATGCCATTAAAATGGACACTGTAAATACGGTTGGTCTTGGCATATAGGCTTTAGGACTTGGGGAAGGCCTCTATAGCAGGTGATACATAAACAAGCCAAAGATGGCCCACAAACCTTGGCTGTATGTTGTTCACTTCTTCACAGCAGGCAAAGATCATTAGCTCAAAAGCCCATAAGCACCAAACTTAAATGTTTATGCATCTAGCTGTTTAAATATAGCACAAATAGCAGATTTTTAGCCACTTAGAGCTTTCCTATTTTACATACCTCCACAAAACCACACCCAACATCTGCTATATAGAGAGGAGATAAATTGTGGCCATTAAAGACTCCAAGTCATTGCTGCTTTTCAGAGTTCTCTGAGAGACCCTCCTACTGTGCTACTGAGCAATATCACCCAGACGCACAAACCTGTCTGATTCCTCTCTTCCCCTGGGAGTTCTTTCCTCCTGAAGGTAGCTCTGTTCTATTGCTTCAGGTGGTTTTCTTGCTGTGAGAGACTTTCTCCTTCAATGCAACCTATCCCATTTCTGCCCAAATAAACCCCACTGGTCGCTATGCCCCCTAGTGATCATATCTTTCTCCTTGATGAGCCTTGAAATCCTTCAAGCTCACTGCAAGGTGTAAACAGGGTGGTTATTACATATGGTTGCTCCTGATCTGGTGCCATAGAAAGTATTCTAAAAGTCATGACTTAGGCTAATGCTACCCCTGGTGTCTTTCCTTTCCAGGAGCTCTGAAGTTCTGTGGAGGCACTTAGGTACCACCCAAATAACCCTTCAAAACTGAATCCCAGCTAGTGGAAGTACTGCCTCATGAGAGCTCACAGCTGTCTGCTCTTTTGGAGAATTATCCTTGGCCCAAGCAAAGAGAGCACGCTTGCTCAAGGCCGGGACGTTTTTTCCATAGGCAGACGGTATCCACTGTCTGGTTGATGCAGGGATATAAAGTCTTGATTACAACACTTGAATTTAGGACTACTTTGAAGAGCCTTTCTCGTTTCAGACCATCATATGAGGTCCACTAAGACTATTTTTTTGTGATTGAGTCACAGCCCACCCTCTGCTTAATCTTGCTTCATTCTTTTTCCCCACAGGTGTTGCTCCTGAAAGTACTCCTTAATAAACTTCCTGGGGATTAATCTCCTTTTCAATATATGCTCCCTGACATTTAGCAGTGTTGGTTAAACTAATTCTGAGTGGCAGACAGAGAAAATATTTTTATTATTTTTCATTTTTGGGGGGGAAGGGATTTGTTGACAATGTTACATTAGTTCAGGTGTACAGAATATTGATTCAGCAACTCTATGTTATGCTGTGCTCACCACAAGTGTAGCTACAACCTGTCACCATACAGGGCTCTTAAGATATTGACTATATTCCCTCTGCTATTACCTTTTATTCCTATGACTTATTCATTCCATAACTGGAAGCCTGGGCATCCCACTCCCCTTCACCCATTTTGCCCATCCCCACTTCCCCTCCCCTCTGCAAGCCATCATTTCTCTATTTACATGTCTATTTCTGTTTTTTGTTTATTCACATGTTTTGTTTTTTAAATACCACACATAAGTAAAATCATATGGTATTTGTCTAAAATTTATTTTATTAGTTATTTATCAGTGTTTTCCAGCTATATTTTATTTATGACAGTATTGTTTATTGGGTAAGGGCCCAGATCCTGAGGCTAGACAATGCATTCAAGTCCAGCTTCACTACTTACTACCTGATTACTTAAGACAAACTGCTTAAACTTATGAGTCTCAGTTTCATTGTCTTTAAAAATAATAATAACTACTGCAGACAGTTCTGTGAGGATGGAATCAATATATTTATGGTGCTTAGAAGAGTAACACTTAAATGCAATATATATGTTTATTTAACAAGCAAGCAAAAATAAAGTTAGCCAGCAACGTTGTGTATGAAATTATTAGATACAAAGGAGTGACATTTTATAATTCAGACATTTATGTAAAGGACCTGGATCATATTTAATTAAGGAATATCTGGGGTGCAATTCAAGGGCATCATTTTTTTAGAGATGTGATTCATGGAATCATAATTAGTATTAATTAAATGGGAAAGCAAAGTTTTACTTTTTGATCATTCAGTTAGTCATTAGACCTCTATGAAGAGCACTGTGTGTGGGAAATTGTAAGCATCTCAATAGTAAGGTCATAACCAGCTATTGCTACAAATATGCTGCAAAACCACCTAAAACTGTGATTTGAAACAAGAGTACACTAACCCACATTACATAACCTAACATGTGTTGGTTACCTGGGCTTTCGGTGATCAAGGTTTGGCTTTTTTTTTTTTCAAAGATTTTATTTATTCATGAGAGATACACAGAGAGAGAGAGGCAGAGACACAGGCAGAGTGAGAAGCAGGCTCCATGCAGGGAATCCGACGTGGGACTCGATACTGGGTCTCTAGGATCACATGCTGGGCCAAAGGCAGGCACCAAACCGCTGAGCCACCCAGGTTGCCCAAGGTTTGGCTTTTTGTGTCCTGAGAATCCATAGAAATAAAAAACTCAAGTCAACATTTAATATTACAGAATGGATGTTTCATACTTTTCTAGTTATTTCATGTAAGGGAAATAATAAATGCATTTTATGAAACTAAAAAAAAAATCTGTCCTAAGATTTCCCTTTTTGGGCCAGATGCAACCACTCAAGACTTAACTTGTTTATTCTTCCTGAATTGTGGTACCTAAAATGGATGTCCTTTCCTATAGCAACTGGGTATAGCAGCTGAGGTACTGGGAATTCTTCCTCCTTGACAGAAGTAGACAGAGCTTTACTGAGTTATATTTATCTTTTTATCACATGTAAATGCTGCTCCGATATTAACAATAAATTCTAACGTGAGGAAAACTGATAGGAGGAAAAGAGCAAATGGCATATTCATCTTGTATCCAAGCATACAATTCCTGGGTACGTTAGCAAATTCCATATATGATACTGGTTTATTTATGAGAATGGGATTTTGAGCATACAAATATGCTCATATATAAAAAATTCTACATATTAATAATTATATGACATGTAGTATATAAAATTATAATACACATAAATTATATAGAGAGAATATAGAATTTATGTATAATAAATAATTCTATGCTGTATATATTTATATATAATACAATATGTATATGTTATATGTATATACGGACATAGACACATTTGGGTAAAGAGTGTTGAATAATTGGTGGATTACTTTCTAACCATTGAGTTTCTTATATGTGATTTATGTTTACAGAGCTCTCCATTCTTTCCCATTTCCAATGACTCATCCCCTAAAACAGTGGGGGTGTGAGATCCTATTTCCACCATTTATTGTTTTTCCATCAGAAAATGTCTCATTGTAGATTTATCTCTGTTGTATCTATCACCACAAAGGGCAGTTCTTCCATGACATCCCTCATTCTCTGAACTCTAATCACCAAGGTCAGTGTACATTTCTTTTCTGACTATAATTCTCCTCCATTCCCAAATCCTAAAACTGTGCCACACTGTCTTCTGGAATTTTAGTCCCTCATCAGGAAAATCACTTATCCCCTTGGATCAACTTCTCTAATGTTCTCTGTACCTTCTTGATCTACCTGAAACCCCTGTAAGGACAGTGCTTCCCCCAGCCCAGCCATTTCATATGATGACTCTTTTTTCTCCTATACCTTCCTTCTCCTAAAATTCCCCTGCTTTGAATCTTAGGCCATAAAACAAAATCACCTTTTAAAATTAACTATTAACTCTAAATCAGTCTTTCATTTTTCAATGGTTTTTAAATTCCAGCTCAAATATTGCTCTTATAATCCCTGGGGATTTCAACATCCTGTCTATAACTGTCCCCAATCATCTTGCTCTCCATCCAATCATAGCCACTCACTCCTGAGTTCATACCCTAGAGTGAATCATTCTCAATAACTGCAATCCCTCCATGATGATGTCAATTTCAAGTGTCTCATTCTCTTACTAGTACCCTGTATTACCCCAGTTCCAGAAATTTTTTAAATCTCTTCCCTCCTGATAACCTTACATCATATAACAAATTTCATGGTCCATAATTACAATAACTTTCTTGCATATACTCTCATCTTCACTGCTTGCCTCCCTGACTTGCTTAATGTACTTACTAATGGTAAACTAATTCAAGCCTGCCTCTGTTCTGATGAATGTGGCTGGGAAAAAAAAAATCATGCAATCAGTTGGAAGGTCTCATTTTAAATCTATGACCATTAATCTCAAATGGGTCCCACATGACACCTTGCAATCATATCACATTTCCTGAGCTTTCTCATCCTAACAGTTTCACACCTTTTTCTCTTCTCATACAGCCAAAACTTTCTCCTACATCTTTAGTCTCAACTAATAATGGATAGTTCTGATTTATCAAGAAGACAATCAAATGAGAACTTCCAAAAGCTTTCACTATCTCAGTGAGCCAGAAACATGTTCGTTCAACCATATGGTATGATTGTGGAGAAATTTTCAGAATTCTTGTTCAGGTCATTCTTTCTGCCTGGCCACTAGATACCATTCCTACTGGCTCTAGCAATTCTTTATAGCTATCCTCAACAATTTTACCCCTTCTAAATCATTCTCATTTGCATAGAAAATGCTATACATTCTCCAATCTTTAAGAGAAACTATTACGCCTATATCATTTCAAGATACCTCCCCATTTCCAAGCCCCCTCATTTATAACAAAGCTCCTCAAAAAGATTTGAGACCTCAAAGAGTTCGAGTTCCGATTTCTAATTTCTCATTTCCTTTTAGCCCGTTTAGTCAGATTTATCATTGCATTTCACCAAAGCAACCATCATCATCAAGGTCACTATGATCCCTATGTTGCCAATTTCAATGATTAAATCCCATTTCTCATCTTTCCTCACTTAACAGATGATTACCTCTCCCTCTCTGAAGCAGTTTGTCACTGGCTTTCCAAGACAATATTGTCCTGGTTTTATTGCAGCCTTGTGTCCCACAAGGTGCTGTTTTGTTTTGTTTTGTTTTTCTTATTCCTCCTCTTCTTACATCCTCTAAATGTTGGAGTATACTTGGTGTGAAATAATAAGAAAGATATGTAGTGGTCTCTGCCTCCGTTCCTGGAACAGAGCCCCTAAACCTTGTAAATTCCTAAGTGATAAGAACACTAGGAACATCTCTTGTAATATTTGTCTTTGACTCCATCTCTGATGCAGGGGTCCCAAATCCCTTGTGATTTCCTAAGTGATTAGAGCACCCAGGGCATAACTCTTTCTAATGTGGTGACTCTGGGTGGGCTCCTGGATGGGGGCTTGTCACCTGAAAGACCAAACAAGCCATGATTAGAAGCTTAGAATTTTCAGCTTCATGCTCCCCAATCTTCCAGAGATGATGGAAACAGAGTTAATAATTGATCATGCCTACATGGGGAAGCCTCCTTAAAATCCAGATATAGGAGGCTTGGGGAACTCCCAGGTGGGTGAACACATCCACACAGGGAAGGTGGTGTACCCCAACTCTACAGGAACAGAAAGGTCCTACATCTGTGGCACTTCCAGAAGTGTCAGAAGTGAAGTGTCCTGTGTGAGAGCAAAGAAAGACTCACAGGAAAGAAACACACACAGTAGGAAAAACCTGAAGTTTTCTACTTTACACTAGGCCCTGTCTTTGGTGATCTCATCAAGACTTGAGGCTTATATCACCCATATACTAGTGATTCTCAAATTATTTTTCCTCAGCCTACACACATTTCTTAAATTTGGAATTAAAAAAAAAATCACCTACACATGATCTCTTTGTATATCTAATAAGAATCTCAAAAGGTAACTTGTACCAAACCAAACTCCTGCTCTGTCTATAAACTGCGTCCTCCTCCTATATTCTTCCCTAGCTTATTAGTGGCAACTCTTTTCTTTTCCCTTGACTAATCTGTCAACAAATCCTGATGACTCATATTTTCAAAATAGATCCAAAATCACCCTTTTCATACCACCACATCTCCTCCTACCAACCACCCTCATGTGAGCTACCATTTCATGGCTCACCAATAGCTTCCCAATTGCTCCTTCTGCTTTTCTTCCAAACTATATTCTACCAACTGCAATCAGAGGGAAATATAAGAAACTTAGATCAAATCAGATCTCTTCTGTGCCTTATGCCCTCTCATGACTTCCCATCTCATTCTTGAGTACACCCCAAAATGACCTCCAAATTCCTACACCATTAACCCAGTGGTCATTTAATATTGTGTGTTACCGGCCTGATATAAAGCACAGGAAGGTCTTTTGGATAATTGCCATGAAAGTTTATTAAACACTGTTGGCATCTGAGCGTGGATTTCGGATGTTTTATAAAATTTTCCTTCCCATTATATCTAATGAACAATTTTCCACCCAACTGAGTTCAGGTTCCAATCATACAGATTTCTAATTATGATTTACAGCATAAAGCAGTTGTGTTTCCTAGCTAATAAGTGAAGCTGCTGATTTTATTGTAAAGCACAAAGCTATAGCATTTGTTATGCAGAGATGTATGGATGCCTGCCCTTCAAAAAAACCTATACTCTGAAATTTAGATCTACTTATATCAGTAGAATATTTTTTATGAAGAGTACAGGAATTGAGACTTTTAAAAGTTTGTAAGTAACATCTAGGTTTATGAAATGCATCCTAAGCCACAGTATAGTTTCTCCTTTATATTATTTTATGCATTTTGCTTAGCTTCAGAAATGCAGGTAAATATACTGTAACAGTGGACTAATACTTGCTTAGGAGATTATGGAATTATCAGGTTTACAAGAGGTAGATTGGTAGATGTATGCATAGATGAGTAGACTAGGGTGAGAGAAAGGGAAATATATATACATAGCCCAATTGTGAGTGCTTGATGACCTTTTAGGGCAGATGGTTTTCCTTTAGTAAAAGTTGCTATAGTAAAATTTCTTACAGTAAATTGAGATGACTACTAGTGAAGCCCATCACCCCATTTACTTCTCAATCTGAGCAGACATTGCACCTTATTTCGCTAAGAATGTAGTGGGAAATGAGTCAGATTGGTCCTTTCATTACATCCACCATCCTAATTTTATTTGTATTTATGTGCTTTGCCTTTCCTCCATTTCTATGAAAACAAATAAGCAGTTCTCTTTGCTCTTATAGCTAGGCCCTCACTAATTCACTGAATCTCACACTTTCTCATTGACATAGAGCCCTCCAGGAGTTCTCTTCGTCTTCTATATAATAAATTACTTCCTCCTTCTGGGATTATTTCTATCAACATATACATGTTCTAATTGCTCGCCATGTCAAAGGGCATGCCTCCCCTTACCCTTTATCCCTGCCAGCTATCATCACATTTCTCTGAGCACTCTTCATAGCCTAGCAACTTGAAAAGTCACGTATACATACTGGCTCACTTGTACCATTATTTTTTAACCCTGGCTTATCCAATTTTATTCTTCTTCAGTCTATTGAGACTGTTCTTTACGTTCAACAATGCCTAACACTGTCAGATATATTTTTTTAAGATTTTATTTATTTATTCATGAGAGAGAGAGAGAGAGAGAGAGAGAGAGAGAGAGAGGCAGAGACACAGGCAGAGGGAGAAGCAGGCTCCAGGCAGGGAGCCCGATGTGGGACTCAATCCTGGGACCCCAGGATCACGCCCTGAGCCAAAGGCAGACACTCAACTGCTGCGCCACCCAGGCTCCCAACACTGTCAGATCGAAACATCTATACTCAGTTCTCATTTTGCTCAACCCGTGAGCTCCATTTGACAAAGTGAATCTGTCACTGCTTCTGAAAGCCTTGGCATCTGGAAGTCAATTTTCCTTTGATTCTTCTCTTATCTCTCTAGTAAGCCTTCCTCATTCTCTTTTGCATGTTTTTCTCCCAGTTCCTGTCCTCCTGATTTCTAAGGGCTCATTCTTCTGTCCTCACTTTTTTTTTTAATCCACCCTCATTCCTGAAACAGTCCCATAGAGTCTCACACAGATACCAGTGAATTCTAAATTGATAGCCCCAGCCTTGACCTCTCCATAAAATCAGACTCATAGAGGCACCTGCTTATCTCAGTATTCCTCCCATGGATGACTACAAGGCTTTTCAAACTTCCTTTGGTGATCTGCTCAACTGACACTATTGGATAAATCTTCCTAGGCTACCTTGTATTAAATAATACCCACATTTTTTCTAACTCATTGTTTTATTTAACAATGCCATAACCATAAACACTTTATTTCTTGTTTGACTTAAACCTGCCCTGCCTCACCAACACAATCTGGAGTATCTGCTCCAGTAAAGCAGAGGATTTGTTTTCATCCTTATTTTATCCCTAGCACTTTTTATAGTGAATAGCACATGGTAAGTACTTGATAAATATTTGCTGAATGGGTAAAATAATAACAAAGTATAGAATAAAATCAGTATATAGATTTTCATCAGTGACATTAGCAAAAATGGCAGAAAATGGAGCTCATTCTTCCACAGAAATATGGAAAGAACAAGCAAAAATTATAAAAATCAGTGTTGCCAGAACTCTGGAAAAACAGTCAAAGATTAGAGCAACCAAGGAAATGCTGAAGAAAAAGCCAATTCAAATATGATAGGAGAGCTTTGTGGTGTTTTAATGTAACCCTGCCACATCTCCCCTTCCTGGGATGGTAGCTGTCTTAAAGATGGCCCCTCATGCTCATAGTGTGATTATCTCGTTACTGGGGGAAAGAGAGGGGACTTCATTACCAGGGAATTTTTATCTGTCTGTTTTGACCTATCTTGAGGTTCCCTGAAGGATGGATGCACTGCTCACCTTTGCTTCACCTAATTGGGAACATCGTTAGAGCAGAAAATCTGTTCTTTGGAAACCTTGAGAAGTAAAGGAACACTCTGTTACCTGCTAGGACAAAAAATTAAAGTTTAGTTAAACAATAAACATGCTGAAAGCCTAAACAGAAAAACTGGAGAGAGAATTACTATGCTTAATAAGCGCTTTAAGAAAGCTCCCATGTATAATGGTGGAATCTAGAAAGACATCTTGATGCCCAGGTCAGGTTTCACACTCAGAAAAATTAAGATGATATAAGCTTTCACCTAGGCTGATCTTCACACTTAGGACAAAAAGGATGAACCCTAAGTGTTATGAATGGCCTGGCTGAATGCTAAAGAATTGCCCCAATGTGGTCAATCTGCAAAGACTGGGAGAATTTAGGGGGGAGGGTTGTCCAGGCATTTAGGAATTTCTCTGTAAAACCACTGGCTGACCAAACGCTAAAAGAACAGAGGTCACACATGAAATGAATAAAATCTTCTTTTTTTTAAAGATTTTATTTATTTATTTATTTGAGAGAAGAGAGAGAGAGAAGCACAAGCAGGGGGAGAGGGAGAAGCAGACTCTTCGCCAAGCCAGAGCTTGACATGCGGCTCGATCCCAGAACCCTGGGACCATGAGCTAAGCTGAAGGCCGAAGCTTGACCAACTGAACCACCCAGGCATTACAAGAATAAAATATTTAAAACATAGTTTTGAAGAGTCATTACTTAAGCAACCACAACCCATATTAAATGACAACAAATCCCAAGGAGAAGGAAGAATCTGATTTTCAGAGTACATCACTGTAATATTAAAAACAGTTTTGTTAAAGGTCATGCAAAGAAACAAGACATTGTGGTCCATCCATAGAAAAAAGTAAATAAACAGAAATCGTCCTTGAAAAGCACAGACAATGGACTTACTAGACAAAGCTTTGAATCAGCTCTTCTTAAACATATCTGTGGTAAAAGAAACCATGGAAAAGAAATAAACTAGGAGGGCAGCCCCAGTGGCTCAGCGGTTTAGCGCCACCTTCAGTCCAGGGCATGATCCTGGAGACCGGGTATCGAGTCCCATGTCATGCTCCCTGCCTGGAGCCTGCTTCTCCCTCTGCCTGTGTCTCTGCCTCTCTCTCTCTCTCTCTCTCTCTCTGCCTCTCTGCGGCTCTCACGAATAAATAAATAAAATCTTAAAAGAAAAAGAAAGAAACTAAGAGAATGATATTATGAAAAAGTGGATCTTCATTCACTTCTATGATGCCCATTGTGACTCTGGTTTTCTGGAGATAACCATACTTGACAGTGAGTGTCTTCATTTCTTTGAGGGTGAATTCCAAGCCAGGTTGAATGTAAACATTGCTTATTATGAGAAATTTTGTATTATTGTGTGGTTGTCTCCATTCTCCATTCCCAGCCACACTATAAGAATAAACTCATAGACCTGCTTATATACATAAGTTCAGAAAGTTTGTTGGCTATTTATCAGCTCTTAATTGGTTTTTATGACATCTGTCTCCTTAAAAACACAATACTGAATGATGTTCATAATGATGAAGATGACAACTGAAACATCCCAAAACATTTGGAAATTTCCAAATAGTATCCCCCCCTTTTTTTTCTCCAAACTCTGCCAATATCAGATTGAGCTCACAGAGGCAGAGGTCTCATGATTTCGTTCCTACATTTATTCATTAGGGCATACTATGTAATGAATGGACAGAGGACTTTAAAATAGCTACAAGGACATGCTTTCCTTTGAAAAAGCATGTGAAAAAAAAAGAAAAAGCATGTGTTACTTTCAAAAAATTAAAACACCTCTTAGATTATTTAATTCTTTCATCTCTTAAGGTGTATAACCTCATTGGTTTACAATATTTAATATCCATCTCCACTTTCTGCTCAGAATGTTGCCAAGAAGAATTAAAAAAAAACAACACAGAAATGTTATGTAATATTTATTGTTATTAGTGAGACATTAAGTAAACTTGATAAAATCTCAGTTATTTTCAATTTCAAGATTTCATTATTTCTTGGAAGTTATGGATATTGAACTACAATTTCACCAAGAACATTGATTCTTACTATTCAAAAGTATAACTAAAAGTAATGAAATCCTATGGTAAATTTTGGGTCTAGTTGTCTTGGCAAGATCCTTTTATATTCAAATATTATAAGCAAACATGGTATAAAGTATAGATAACCTTACCTCTATCTTGTCTCCTTAGATTGCATAAATGTCAAAATGTGTTTTTAGTAATAAAATCGCTTTTGTAAGTTTAAACGGTATCTTATAAACTTGATTATTTAAAGATGCATGGTATACTTGAATCAATTCTTACTGTTTTGTGTTCCAAAATTGTTTGCAATGAACCAATCTTTTATTGTAGCATAATAAAAAAAGAGGTGAATTTTCATGAACTATATATACTTAATCAGATTTGTACTTGTGACCTTAAAAATATGAAGTCAACTACATTACTCTTTCAAAACTTTGCAAGGAAATTCATAGAGGTTAAATTTGTAATATGAGGTCTTTTTAATTTTGCTATGAATGATCAAGAATCATAAGTAAAATGTTAATAAAAATGGAAAGTGGGAACTGAGTTTGTTCCCTACACAGTTTTCTAACTTGTTTTTTCATCCATAATGGACATCTTTATCACTAAAATACTCTTATACAGCAGCTTTTATATTTTCTGTTACATGGCTGCATCCCAACTGAAGCAGTCTCCTGTTTCGGGACAGTTTTTATTTCCAGTTTTACTATTTTAAGCAACTTTGCAGTAAGTATCCTTCTAGCTATATCTAAGTGTATATCCATGATTATTTTAGTTATTTTGCATTTTAAAAAGTGAATTACAGGGCACCTGGGTGGCTCAGTGGTTGAGTGTCCGTCTGCCTTTGGCTCAGGTTGTGACCTGGGGTCCTGGGATCAAGTCCTACATCAGGGTCCCCACAGGGAGCCTGCTTCTCCCTCTGCCTATGTCTCTGCCTCTCTCTCTCTCTCTCTCTCTCTCTGTGTGTGTGTGTGTGTGTGTGTGTGTGTGTGTGTCTCATGAATAAATAAATTACATCTTAAAAAAAAAGTGGAGAAATATGGAAAATGGGTGCCTGGCTGGCTCAGTCCATAGAGCATGTGACTCTTGATCTTGGGTAAGTTCAAGCCCCACATTGGGCCTATAGCTTATTTTCAAAAAAAGAAAAACGGGAGTTTTAGAGTCAAATGATTCTTTCAAGTATATATGAAGATTTTAGTGTATGTATAATTTAATCACAGACCTAATATTTTATATTGTATTTATTTTTTAGAAATACATTTCTTTGGCTAACTGTATGGTATATCACAAAACAATGATTAATGAAAACTGTAGAGCTTACAAAGACAAATTTGAAGATAAAAAACCTTACCCTAGTTAACCGCATTCTTTTATGGATATTTCTGAAAAATTATGTTGTTACTATAACTGACAAGGTTTGTGGCCTTGTGCAATTTTTTTATCCTGGTATTTCAATTGCCCTAATTATAAGATTGGAAAATTATAGCACTTAACTCATAGGGATTTTTCTGATCATTAAATGAGATGATACAAGCCTAATACCCACAACAGAGACTAGTATATATTAAGTACTCAATAGTTAGTTACTATTAATTACTATGTGTGGTACGTTTAGTAATAGCAAGCTTGATAAATTTGCATTTATTAAGGAATAAAGTTAACATTTTGTGGAATTATAAGAAGAATCTTATACTACCGGAGCATATTGAAGAAAGGGAATTTTTCTTTTTCTTTCTTTTACTTTATTAATGGTTTCACAAGTCTCAGCTTTCACGAAATGTCTGGGTTTTTTTTCATGAAATGTCTTTGAATACTGTATGTCTCATTGCAAAGAATAAGAAAAGAATATGGACAACAACACTTGGTATCAGAAGGCAGATGTCATTCTTTTTGAATTTGCCACTGTTACAGATAGTAAAAACTCATAACTTCTGCAATCTCTAAGTAGCTGTCATAAATACATTGTTTTTCAAAGTATGGCCCCATGATCATTTGATTCCGAATCCCTTAGCTGCTAATTAAAGCTTCTGGTTAAAATAGCAGCTTCCTGAACACCAGCCAAATTGAATGAATCCGACTCTCAGGAGGTAGATCTAACCAGACTCTCTTTTTAGCTAGCTCCATAGGTGATCTTTACACATAGTAAAGTTTGAGAAATTCTAATCTAGTACAACATAAGGAACTGCTATCAATCATTTTGCCTCTTGGCTTTCACAAGAATGAGGATTTTTATTCTTTATTTCACAAATAGTCTTTGATTTCCAACTTGGATCAATGAAGAAAATGAACAGTGATTACTGGCAGCAATTTTGAAGCTTCAAATGGCAATCCAGACCTGTTGTAGACTGGAAATAAATACCAGAAATCAAAGTTTCTCTTTCTTTTAAAAATAAAACTAAAGGGTTTTGATGTAATTTCTCTTTGTAAAGTGTGATAGACTTCATGGGTCTTATGGTTCCTTATCTAAGAAATACCATTGTCCCTTATGACATTTCCAAAGAAACCGTGGGACACTGATATTTTTTTGTAAGTAGGTTCCACGCCAATGTGGGGCTGGAACTCACAACCCGAGATCAAGAGTTGCATGTTCTATGGACTCAGTCAGACTCTTCCAGATTGATTTTTAATAGGGCTGATACCTTCTTTTTTTTTCTTAAATATTTTATTTACTTATCTGAGAGAGAGAGAGAGAGAGAGAGCACAAGCAGGAAGGGACAGAGGGTGAAGGGGACCTGAGGTGGGGCTCGATCCCAGGAACCTGAGGTCACCATTGAGCCTAAGTTAGGCACTTAACTGCCTCAGCCACCCAGGTGCCCCATGGCTGATTGATAATTTTTGAGATAAAATGGTAATCATGCACTTGTAAGCCATCATACTATAATTTTTGCAAAAAAAGTGATTAAAAAATGTTGTTGTTTTAAGAATATTTAACATAATCCACCTTTTAAACAAAGTTTTAAATGTACAATACATTATTATCACTGAATATAGGTACAATGGGGATCCCTGGGTGGCTCAGCAGTTGAGTGTCTGCCTTTGGCTCAGGGCATGATCCCGGGGTCCAGGAATTGAGTCCCACATTGGGCTCCCTGTGAGGACCCTGCTTTTCCCCCTGCCTATGTCGCTGCCTCTCTCTCTGTGTCTCTCATGAATAAATAAATAAAATCTTAAAAATATATATATAGGTACAATGTGGTACAGCAGATCTCTAGAGCTTTTTCATCTTACTTAACTGAAATTTTATGTCCATTTATTAGTAACTTCTCATTTCCCCCTTTCTCCAGCCCCTGGGACATTCCTCTCTGATTCTATGAATATATTTTAGAGACCTCATATAAGTAGAATTATGCAATATTTGTCTTCCTATGACTGGCTTATTTCATTTAGCATATATTTTTCAGGTTCATCCACATTGTCACATATTATGGAATTTCCTTCTTTTAAAAGGCTTTATTATAGTCCATTGTTGTATATACTACATCATTTTTATCCATGCATCATCAATGGGCATTTAAGGTGTTTCCAACTTAATAGTGAATAGTGCTGCAATGAACATAGGAGTGTACACATCTCTTTAAAATTCTGATTTTTATTCTTTTGGATAAATATCCACAAGTGAAATCACTTGATTTAGAAGAGATGTTGATAAATTGATATCACTAAAGGATTTGGATTATTTATTAATGCTGCTATATTGGTGTTCCACAAATATTTATCATATTAATTTTTGTTTTACAGATATCATATTATCTCCAGAAGAAAATACATATATTCTATTGTGATTTAGCTCCAACTTTATGAAATTTACACAATAATGGTGGTTATTCAGATGATAGTGCAAATGGCAATTTTGATGAATTGGATATAAAAAGGCAGCATTTAGGGGCACCTTGGCAGCTCAGTCAGTTAAGCGGGAGACTCTTGATTTTGCCCCAGGTCATGATCTTAGGGTTGTGACATCAAGCCCCAGGTCATGCTCCTTGTTGGTCATGGAGCCTGCTTAAGATTCTCTCTCTGCCCCCCACCCCCCACCCTCCCTCTCTTGCTCTCTCTCTCAAAAAAGGCAACATTTCAATAAGAACATTGAAGGGAAATAGTGTTTTTTTAAGATTTTATTTATTTATTTATTTATTTGAGAGAGTGAGAGAAAGAACACAAGTAGAGGGGAGGGGTAGAGGGAGAGGAAGAAGGGGACTCCCCACTGAGCGAGCAGCCTAATGCAGGACTTGATCCCAGAACCCTGAGATCATGACCTGAGCTGAAGGCAGATGCTTAGTAGACTGAGCCACCCAGGCGCTCCAGGGAAATTGCTTTGACTAACTGATTTGGTTACTTTTGCATGCTATGCACATACAATATAAGATTCATGATGTTTTTGTGGTGATGAATTTATTTCGTGATGTCTTAAATGATGAAATTTATATTCTCAGAGGGGGAAAATATATGTCTTATATGAGTAGAGTATATGTGATTGCTAATTTGAAGTTCAAAGAGATAAACAAGTTTAATCATCAGTATCATTAATAATAAATCATAGTCACAGACACTCAAGGAGACACCTTTTAAATTGAGATGTTAATGACTGCTAAGACAATTAGTATCCAGAGGGCAACCTCAAACAGGTGGGTGTGGGAAAAGTACAGGACTTAAGATGCTGGCATTTACCAAGTGATGGAAATCCTAATGAAACACTGCCATGACTGGGTGATACTGTGTCACTTTTAATGTGACTCAGAATGTTTCTTTGTACCCTTTTATAACTCTCCTATTTTGTTCCAGTTCTAATCTGCTGTATTAAAAGGCAGCATTAAAAAAAATAAAAATAAATAAAAAAATAAATAAAAGGCAGCATTTAGGGGCACCTTATTCAAAACTTCTTACCTTCACAGTGAGCACAGCACAGCATGTACCATTGACCTGAGCAGTACGGATGTGGCTTGTTGGTTATCTTGCTTCTCCAAATTGTAGTTGTAGCCTCCATGCATAGTCATTCCTCTTCTCTAGGAGGAGTTTTTATATTTATCATCCCAAATGCAGTGATTGTTCACCATTCGCTAAGATCCACAATGGCTGTTTTTCTTCTCCCTACAGATTTTTTTTTTTTTTTTAAGAAAATGGAAGCCTGCTTTTATTGATGCACATATCGACGGACCTGCGATTGGAAAGGGCAGTGACGTTAACATGACACTCGTGGTTAACGCAACGGAAACATGAGGGCAGGAGATGGCTTTGCAGGGGCACGATGCCTTCATAAGTTAGGGAAACGGACTGCTAGCTGGCTGCCCTTTCATTTCATGTTCTTCACAAACTCCTCTCTCTTTTTGATGGAGGCCTTCAGCTCGGGGATGGCTTCTGCTATCATCTTCTCTTCAAAAGGGGAGATCTTGCCAATGCCTAGATTCTTCTCGATGCCCCTTTTCCCCAGCAGTAACGGTGTGGAGAAATAGGCACGGTCGGCTTCCTGGGATTTAACAAAGGAACATTCGACAACCCCTTCCTTGCCGTTCATTGCATCCACAAGGGAGAAGACAAACAGGGCTCCAGCATATGCCATGGACAGGGTGGCAGCGCCTGCTCCAGCTTTGGCCTTCACCACCTGCGCCGGCCTCCTGGGTCCACCCAGTGACGGCTGTCAGCGGGTCCTGGGGAAGGTCCCCCTTGGAGTGCACTGAGAGATCAGAGGGATGATGGTCTTCCCGGCATGACCGCCAATGACAGGAACATTGACTCGCGCGGGATCCACACCCTTTAGTTCTGCAATGAAAGTGTTGGCCCTGACAATGTCCAGGGTCGTGACCCCGAAGATTTTCTTGGGGTCATAAGCTCCGTGTTTCTTGAAAACCTCCGTTGCATTTGGGATGGTGGATTTGACCGGATTTGAAATGACACAGATCATGGCCTCGGGGCAATGCTGGGCGCAGGCAGCAGTCAGGGTGGCCCCAACGGAGGCAGTGGGGTTGAACAGGTCATCCCTTGTCATGCCTGGTTCTCTCGGGACTCCGGCTGGAGTAACCACCACATCGCAGCCTTTGAGGCAACCCGGCAGCGGCTCAGGTCCGAGGTGGCCTTTCACGGTGGCTCTGGTCTCGGCGTGGCTCAGATCTGCGGCCACTGCGGGTGTATGAGCAATATCGCGGAGGGTCAGGCGGCTCACTAAGGGGCTGTTCTTGAGAAGCAGCGCAAGGGGCTGCCCAATTCCTCCGGAAGCTCCAAGCACAGCTGCTTTAGCACTGTTCTGGCCCGAGGTGCTGAAGCTGCGGCGGAGAGCGGCGCCGGTGGGGCCGGTGAGGGTGGAGGGCATGGTTGGTTGGAGCCCGTGGGGAGCCGAAGAGCAGGCGCAGGAGCCGGCGGCGGGCAGGTGACACCAACCTTCTCCCTACAGATTGAGGCTATTGTTCTGTGCTGGATCTAGAGAAATATGTTGGTAGACTTTCTTGTCCTTCCCTTGTGGCTGTGGCTTCCCTCCCACAGGCCTGCATCACAGTGGGTATTTCTCTAGGGTCTGTCCAGTCTTTCCGTGAAAGCCTTTTGGGTTTTGTTGGAAAAGGACATGTAAGAGTATATGGACTCCTCCAATTTCCGATGTCAGTTTCAGGGGTTTTGCAGTGTCTCACCAGGCCATGTTTGATCTTCACCAATTGCCATTGATTCCACCTCAATTCTTCTTAGCAGTGTCTATGTCTAACCCAGGCGAGTGCATATTCTTTCATTCTCCCTGCAGTATCATGATCTTCCTTTAGATTTGGGGCCATTGACCTCAACTCTGGTAGTTCAAGAAAAGCCATATAATTTAAACTTGGTGTAGCTCTTTTTTTTTTTTTTTTTAATTGTTGGGGGGAAAGCAGCACTCCTTTCAACACACTAAAACCCAGGACAGTTGGTAGCCAAAACCATTATTTATATAGTTTTAATTATTTTAGCAAGTGGAGTGAAAATCTACATTTCTAACAGTGCCTTTGACAATGATGCCACTTGTTTTTATACTTACAGTATTCTTACTTGGGTTAAAAAATACAGCTTGTATAAATATTTCATAACTACTAAATTATTTTCAGGATGTTTCAGAAACATTTCAAAATGTTTTCTTTTTATTTCTAGAAGATAAGTGATTGTATAGTTTCCATAGAGATGAAATTTAAAATTTATAATACCCAGTCATCTGATCAAAGTGATATAATAAAGCCTAGATATTGCTCTGTTGGAGTCTGAACAGTACGGTTGCTTTTATTTTCTGCACTCCTCTTTTTTTCCAAATTAAAAATGTAAAGCAAAGAATTTCAGTCTAAAATGAGGTCATTGAGAACAAAAATATATAAATTTCTTGCACACCTTTTTTTTCACAAATGTTTTGGCACAAGGTCTAGGATGTTGTAGATGATGGTAGACATGTTCTACACCCTTTATTCATTTAGCTTCATGATTACTTATTTAGTTAAATGTGAAGTCTTTATCTAGACTATGTTGGATTATAGTACTAGAAACATAGTAATGGCAATGTTCTGAAAGAGATTGTGTAGTAGGAATTGAATCATTTTATGAAGAATTCAAACACAGCGAGAAGTTTTTATCTACAAATGTCCTTAAGAAAATTGATATAACTGTACAGCTATGTATTACATAAATTTTATATAGCTTAGTGGCCATTATTTACTTAGTAGATCACTGGATATTATCTGTAGGGCTTTCCCTTTCAAGTGGAATCATCTGTTGATATTTTATTTTTACTTACATATTTTTATTTTTCTGTACCTCACCAATGTTCCATTCAAACCAAGGGTCCCTTTATCGTTGTTGTCCCGTGAGCCACTTTTTCTCTTTGTACATTCTGTTTTCTCCTATCCACTGTGACAGATAATTAGAAAAGGACTCCATTACCCGTTATACTGGAAATACAATGGAATGTGAATTCATTGTGATGGAGTGATGCATGCGATGTCAGGGCATTAATTTCTTAAGGACTGATAGGACAAGATCAGTGACATGATCTTAATTATCACTTTTATCGAACTAATTTAATACTTTAAGACACTAAAGTTAAGTATAATGAGAAAAGCTTATATATTTTCCTCAGCCACTCTAACCCTCTGAAATTACATCTAACTGTATGTTTTTTATTTCACATACTTTTGTTAGTCCAGAGTGTTCAATATCCACCTGTAAATTTTAGAAATAAAAATAAATTTATTTTGATATTATATTACAAATGTGCTACATATTGCAAATACACATAGATTTCAGCATGCTTACAATTTTGCAGTTTAGGTGAATATATAATTATTCATATCATAAAAACAGCATAATAAATTTCAAGAGCTCTTATCTATATTATAAGTTCTCTTTCCCCACAGAAATCGATTTATATTTTCTGTGTATCTGACTTAATAAAAGTATAATCTTTGGCATATTTATGAGGAATATAAATATTCCTATTTATTTGGACTCTAGTGCACATGGCCCTAGAATATTCTAGAGCTCATGAGGAAAAATATTAATACTATGGTTTAGTGTAATTACTTTCTGTATGGATAAATTATATTTTATTTTTGCAAGATCACTGATAGCTTCTCCTTCATCTACATAGAAAAATACACATATATTCTATAAATGCTTAATTTAATACTTAAGCTTATTTTTGAGATAGTTACAATTATATTTATCTTCCACAATTAAAGACTTACTAGCCTGTTCAGTTTATAAATGGACAAGGAATTCAGAAAATGAAAATTTAAAATATTTAATTGTTAGTTTAAATATACATTAGTAAGGGGTATTTGAATAAGTAGTTTGAGTAAGGAATTGTTTGAATAGGAAAAATATTTAAAGCATAAAAACAAACAGAACATTTGTTATAGTGTCACACTAATTTTTGCAAAATTATAGAGATTGTTATTGTCCCAATGGGCAAAGTCATTGGTCCATGGTGACCAGCTGAATTAGTCATATAGTTCTATTCATGGAACAGATTCCCTGTGTACTAACCTAGTAACCTAGTCTTCTTTAATATAGTCTGTATCTTTTAGCTACAGTTTGTGTAGTAGTATCTCTTTGTGTATTTAGTAGTCATTACTGTCATCTTGTATATTTTTTTGCCCATTAGCAGTCATCTGTTTTGGGGAGAAGAGGTATGTGTGTGTGTGCATCCATATATTTATCGATACTCATTTTATATCAGTTATTTGTTTGTTTATGTATAAATATCAGAAAAATGACAGGATAATGCATACCAAGGAAGTTTTATATTTCATAGCTGACATAGTCTGACATAGTTTATTTTCTGCTATCTCAAGTATGATCATATAAATTAAGAGTCAAAGTACCTGCAGATATTTCTCTGTGGCAATCAGGTAGAGAATAACATATTTGTCATACTGACTGGTGAATTGTTGGAACACCCCTACCTCAGAACTGATTAATTGTGCAGTGGTTTGTTTTTTTTTTTTTTGTATATTTTTTTATTGGAGTTCCATTTGCCAACATATAGTATAACACCCAGTGCTCATCCCATCAAGTGCCACCCTCAGTGCCCGTCACCTAGTCACCCTATCCCCCCGCCCACCTCCCCTTCCACTACCCCTTGTTCATTTCCCAGAGTTAGGAGTCTCTCATGTTTTGTCACCCTCTCTGATTTTTCCCACTTATTTTCTCTCCTTTACCTATAATTCCTTTCACTATTTTTTTATATTCCCTGTATGAGTGAAACCATATAATGTTTGTCCTTCTTCGATTGACTTAACTTCACTCAGCATAATACCTTCCGATTCCGTCCACATTGAAGCAAATGGTGGGTATTTGTCGTATCTAATGGCTGAGGAATATTCCATTGTATACATAGAACACAGCTTCTTTTTTTTTTAATTTTTTTATTTATTTATGATAGTCACACACACACAGAGAGAGAGAGAGAGAGAGAGAGGCAGAGACATAGGCAGAGGGAGAAGCAGGCTCCATGCACCGGGAGCCCGACGTGGGGTTCCATCCGGGGTCTCCAGGATCGCGCCCTGGGCCAAAGGCAGGCACTAAACCTCTGTGCCACCCAGGGATCCCAGACCACAGCCTCTTTATCCATTCATCTTTCGATGGACGCCGAGGCTCCTTCCACAGTTTGCCTACTGTGGATGTTGCTGCTATAAGCATTGGGGTGCAGGTGTCTCAGTTTTTCAGTGCAGTGATTTTAAAAAGAAGTTCAGATAATAGTAAGAAAGATGTCAAGGTAAGAGAACCACAATCATGAATATTTTTAAAAACATTACAGTGTGCTTGAGTCGAAGAGTGCTGATTGTCCACTTTCTTGTTTTTTTCTTTGCTTCATTGATCTACAATTGATACATAACTTTTGTGTAAATTTAAGGTATACAGCATAATGGATTGATGTATGTTTAAATTGTGAACTTATCACCATAATAAAGTTAATCCATAAGCTAGAGCATTTTATTTTTTTAAAGATTTTATTTATTTGACAGAGAGAGAGAGAGCACAAGAGAGAGTGAGCAGAGGGGAGAGGCAGAAGCAGACTCCCTGCTGAACAGGGAGCCCACT
The DNA here is from genome assembly GCF_048418805.1 of Vulpes vulpes. Lineage (NCBI taxonomy): Eukaryota > Metazoa > Chordata > Mammalia > Carnivora > Canidae > Vulpes > Vulpes vulpes. Next base: position 30,482,996 of record NC_132796.1, on the reverse strand, counting down.
GTGGGACTCTATCCTAGGACCACAGGATTACGATCCAAGCTGAAGGCAGATGCTTGAGCTAAAGGCAGATGCTTAACTGACTGAGCCACCCCGGTGCCAGGCTAGAGCATTTTAAAGCAGGGGTTCTTCACCTTTAGTAGTCTGGTGAAGTCTATGGACCCATCCCCAACCCCCCCCCCCCCCCCCCCGCAAATTTTCTCAATACAGAAAATAAAAGACCCAGGATTTTAAAGGGAGCTACTTATATTGGAAAACAGTTATCAAAATATTAAACAAACTTTTGATATGGTAATATGCATACTTCTTGATTGCTTTAACTAACAAGATTCAGTGGTGTTTCAGATAGCCACTTTGACTTTGAAGTATAATGGAGAAATTTGTTTTTTAAGAATTTCATTTATTTATTTGAGAGAGAGAGAATGTGAGAGAGAGAGCACGAGCTCAGGGAAGGAGCAGAGGGAGAGGGAGAAGCAGATTTCCGGCTGAGCAGGAAGCCTGATCCTGAGCTCTATCCCAGGACCCTGGGATCATGACCTGAGCTGAAGGCAGACACTTAACGCTGAGCCACCCAGGCACCCTGGGGAAAGATTTTGTAAGACATAACATCCTTTTACTTATACATCATTTGAGCAGTGCTTGCAGAGTGCTCAGTTCTTACATTTGTTGTCTTCACTTAGTTGTCATACCCCCAAATGGCAATAATTAAAATTAGTAATAGATTAACAAGACAGAGATTATGATTCTGTCAACAGTAAACAGAAAAATCTGTAATAACTGAATTTTCCACTTCCAGACAGATGACCTAATTTAATTTTTCCTTTCTTTTTACAATTTCCTTTTCATTTTAAGGACTATGACTGAGACCATGTGTTACAGCCTTAATTTTAGAAATACAAGCTTAGATAAAATGCCTCCTTTTTAAAGAAATGGAAGGATTCACATAAATTAGCTTTAATGCCCAAACATTTTTTCTACTTGTAATAAATAAATACGCCACCAGCAAAATGAAAAGTACATTTTGAGCAAGCTGTGGATTGCTCTTAAAAGTTTTGTACTTTTGAATATATATGAAGATATTGATTTGGAGCAGTTCATCTCTTAAGGCAAGCATTTTGGTAATGAAATGTTTTAACCTTGGTAGTATAATGATTTATTTTTGGGCCAGTCATTATTTTTAGATCTATCCGATGCCTGCTAGGAAGTCAAGTTTACTGCTATAATGTTTGTGTTTTGTATAATACTGGTAAAAAGGGAAATAATCTGTCAAGTGCTTCCACAATGGCAAGGCAATCTCCTTCGCCCTCTTCCCTAAAGTGATGATTCTTCTGAGATCTGTAGTGTTCCTCAAGCAGTATTTGTTGTTTAGCTGCAAATAGATGATTATAATAATTAGAGGAAGATCTGTTTTAAATAAGTTCAGCTTTAGGATTCAAGTATTTTGGTCAAAGTTGTCTGAACCTGAGTTTAGTAAGGAGTGAAAAGTTCCCACAGGTACAGAAGGACAAAATCATCCTGACTTGAATTTCTGACAGTGAACTTGGGCCCTTGTAGTCCTTCTGACATTTAGTCTTACAATTTCTCAAAAAGTCAATATGATGATCTGGCAAAATCAAATACCAATGATGCAATCTTTATTTTTTAATTGAATTCCAGATGAACTAATTGGGAATGAGTCTAATCCTTATGGAAAGGGAAATTCCTGTAGCACTGTATCATTAAATTCAAGGGTAAAAGAAATCTATGTTTATGTATTATTCAGAAAGCAAGTTGACCACAAAATTGAACATTCAATTCCTTGCAGGAACAAAAATATCTTCCCTAGTGTGATGAGAACATAGCTATTATGAGTTGCTGCCTAGGCATTGACAGTATGACAACCCTGCTCACCACCCCTGGTCTGGACCTTGAGATAAGGACTGGAGCTTAGAATTCTTACCACGTGCTTCTGCTTTGCTTTTATCAGGGCACCTTTTAAAGTAACTACTTGGAGTTAAACCCAGGAAAAGTTAATGACCTCTGCCCCAACCACCTATTTAATAGGTGTTTGCTCCTCTGCCCTCTCTCTCCTTCCTGATGACTGGTGACTCAGGAGGAGGAAATGCCCTTCCCCAACCTCACTGTGTCCCCACCCTACTCTTGTTTCCGGGGCTTGTAAGTAGTAAATCTTTACTTCCTTTGTGTGGGTATAATGAGAGTGCATTTTCAATCCAAATGATCCTGGGGTTTTCATTTCTCCAGAGTGGGAGCTGGGATGCTGAGCGAGCCACCTGCCAATCCCTTATAGGTGGCTCTGGGCCTCCTCATTAAGCACGTCATATTCTGAATAATTTTAACTTAAACCAGTGACAGGCCCTCCAACACACCTAGTTTGCTTCATACAAATCTATTTGTTTTACTTTGATTCCAGTTTTATCTGCTGTGTCTCTGATCTAATTATTTCAATGATAAAAGAATATAAATGAGATATAACTGAAGGAGTTAGAGAGGGTAAAGAACAGTTGATTCTTGAACAATGCAGGGGATAAGAGCCCTAACCTTTTGCATAGAAAATCTGCACATAACTTTTGATTGCCCACAGTCTTAACTACTGATAACTTACTGTTTACCAGAAGCCTTATCAACAAAATACACAGGTGATAAACAGATATTTTGATTGTTATATGTATTATATACTGTATTCTTACAGGAAAGTAAGATAGGGAAGATAAGTGTTATTTAAAAAAAATCATAAGAGGGGCACCCAGGTGGCTCAGTGGTTGAGCTCAGGTCCTGATCCCAGGGTCCTGAGATTGAGGCCCACATCAGAATCCTCACAGGGAGCCTGCTTCTCCCTCTGCCTATGTCTCTGCCCTTCTCTGTGTCTCTGGTGAATAAATAAATACAATCTTTAAAAAAGAAAGAAAATCATAAGAGACTGGGGTGCCTGGGTGGGACAGTTGGTTAGGCATCTCTCTCTCTCTCAAAAGATTTTTTTTTAAAGATTATTTATTTTAAAGAGAGAGAGAGAGAGAATGTGTGCACATGAGCAGGGGGAGGGACAGAGGGAAAGGGAGACAGAGAATCTCAAACTGACTCCATGCTGAGCACTGAGCCCAATGCATGGGGCTTGTTCCCATGACCCAGAGATCATGACCTGAGCTGAAATCAAGAGTCCAGTGCTCAACCAACTGAGCCTTCCAGGATCCCCATAAATAAAATTAAAAAAAAATCATAAGATATTTACAGTACTGTATTTTTCTTTAAAGAGCCATGTATGAGTGGATTCACACAGTTCAAATCCATGTTGTTCAGGGTCAACTGTAGTTTTAATATTATATAATAATGGCTGTTTCTATTACTTAACTAAAAAACATTCATTATTAACAATTCATGAACTTCCTGAGGTAATATGGATAGCCCCTGGCCATTTAATCCAATCCCACTTAGATGACGTTATACCATAATCAGACATACGATCTTCCATGCTTCTATACATACTTGGGGACAAACAATTTTTAAATAGAAAACCAATGAGTCATCTTTACATTTTTCTTTATTTTTTAAGTACATTCTCACGTCCGTTGTGGAGCCCAACGTAGGCCTGAACTTACCTTGAGATCATGACCTGAGCTCAGATCAAGAGTCAGATGCTTAATCGACTGAGCCACCCAGGTGCCCCGAGTCATTCTACATATTAATGCGGAATATACTTCAGTTGTTTTAACAGTGACCAAATGACAATGACAATTTTTTTTATTTCTCTTTCACAGGAAAGCCTGGACTTATAGGAGGTCCAGGGAGTTGGTGTCTATGCCCTTTAGATCATCCAGGGACCCAAGTTCCTTTTCTGTTGTTGCTTCACCATCCCCTGTGTTGTCCTCCTCTGCATGTCAATTGTGCTGTCACATCTGCAGTGGAGAGCAATCTGGTTTCCTTGAAAGCCATGACTCAAAGATGCACACAATATTTATATTTATATGCCATTGGTCAGAAGTCAGTCATATGGACACGACTAGCTGCAGTTGAGGCTGGGAAGTGTTGTCTCTTGACAGATCAAGATAAAATTGAGGGACTTTTTATTACTAACAAAGGAAAAAGAAGGAAATAAATATTGGGGAGACAATTGGCAGTCTCTGCCATATTTTATTTACTTTAGATTTATGAAATCTATTCATCTATTCATCTATCCATCGAAAAGTACTCATTGAGAACCTGCAATACATGAAATACTTTTCTGTGCCTGGAAACACCATGGTGTGAGAAGCTTGCCCTCATATACACCATCTCTTACAGCAAGGAGTGCTGTCTCCAGGCTTTAGGATAGAGTCGTGGGCAGTTTCTCGGCAGTATGTCAAATCCCTTACTGAGACTAGAAAAATCTTCTCTGAGCTCCACTACACTGGACTAGGACTAACAATCCCTGTTCCCTGTGACTAAAACGTTTCCCAGGACACAGAACTTTCAGTGAGTGCTGTTCCTTAGTGCTACTTCCAAAGAGTAGTCTTGACAATATACATGGAAGAGTACAGGGACTGTTAAATATTTCCTGCAGTAATCTGCCCCTCTTATTTTCCCAGTCAGTGATTTTGGGGAAGTGTTTTTCTTGTGCAACCCACTGCCTGCTGCTTTTATCTCTTGTTCTCACTTTTTCTTTCTCCTCTCTCCCTAATTAGGGCTCCCTCCACTCAGCAGCACCCATGATTCTTTTCTCCCCCAAATCACATCTTTGCACCTCCTACCTTCCACGTTATGGCCCCTTTTCTCTCTATAGTTATGTGTAGTTTGTTCTCTCGGTCCTCATATTGATTTCCTGGGTGTTCAAAATCATTTGATAATATGATTATCAAATGGTCCTCCTGCTACTCCGTCATCTTAACTTAAGGCAGAGGGTCCTCCTCTACTCTGCCATCTTAACTTCTCCTCCCTAAATATTTCTTAATAAACAAACAAAAAAACATTCCCAGAAAAATTTTCTTCCCACATACCCGACTACATCCCATAGGTTCTTAGGAATTACAGAAAACGTGATATCTCAGAGAAATTGCATTCTTTTTATTTACCAGCTAGATATAAGGAATACTCATTTTGCAAAATAAAGGATACAGTATTATTAAGTCATACCATTAAATTTTATTAATGCTATTTTTAATAGTTGCTATTTTCTTTAATCTGAGTAAATTTTAATTTTGTAATTGCAAATGAGTTCAAATTAATCACAGAAGTCGTAAATTTATAAACAACACTGGAATATAACCACATGGAAAGTACAGACTATTCTCTTGGCAACATTCCCAATTATTTTTTATGGAATTATTTCTTCAAATTAAAATTGGACAGATGGAAACCAATCCCATTTATCTTGGAAATATTATTATAACCTGGAACCAGAATTTCCCTCAGTAAAATACTTAGGGGAATTTTGGAAATTTAATATTTTTTAAAGATTTTTATTTGTTTATTTGTTTGAGAGAGAGAGAGCCAGGGGAGGGGCAGAGGGAGAGGAAAGAATTTCAAGCGGACTCCTCACTGAGTGCCAAGCCCAACATAGGGCTTGAGCCTAGGATCCTGAGATCATGACTGAGCCAACATCAAAAGTTGAATTCTTAATGGACTGAGCCACCAAGGCATCCCTGGAAATTCAATTTTTAATATATGAAACCCTATAAGCTTCCCTTCCTTCAAATAATAGTAAAAACTGACTAACAAGCAAATAAGGGAAGCAGATTTTTTTTAAAGACTTTATTTGTTTATTCATGAGAGACACACACAGAGAGAGGCAGACACATAGGCAGAGGGAGAAGCAGGCTCCATGCAGGGAGCCTGATGTGGGACTTGATCCTGGGACTCCAGGATCATGCCCTGGGCCGAAGGCAAACACCAACTGCTGAGCCACCCAGGTGTCCCATGGGAAGCAGATATTAGAGTGGATTAGCCTAAGAGTTCAAATGTGTAACACTTAACTGCCAAGTTTCAGGGCTCAAATAAATTTTTAAGTATTTCATGATTAAAATGGAACAAAATTTTATTTTTAAAAGATTTTATTTATTTGACAAAGAGAGCACAAGCAGGGAGAAGTGGCAGAGGGAGAGGGAGAAGCCGACTCCCCACTGAGCACAGAGACTGATGTGGGGCTCAGTCTCAGGATCCTGGAATCATGACCTGAGCCCAAGGCAGATGCTTAACTGACTGAGCCACCCAGGTGCCCCTGGAACAAAAATTTTAAAACAAGCAAATGATATTTTTTTTCTAAAGGTTCTATCTATTTACTCATGAAAGACACAGAAAGAGAGTCAGAGACATAGGCAGACAGGGAGCCTGATGCAGGATTCAATCCCAGGATCATGCCCTGAGCCAAAGACAGATGCTCAACCACTGAGCCACCCAGGTGCACTAGGCAAATGATATTTATAGTACTTTAGGAATGGCCATTCAGATGTGAAAAGATTGTGTCATTCTGCTACACTTAAGTGAAATATAGTGGCTGATAAGTTTCATTGTAGAAACTGGGGGCACTTGAGTGGCTCAGTTGGTTGAGCCTTCAGCTGAGGTCATGATCCCAGGGTCCTGAGATTGAACCCCTGCATCAGGCTCCCTGCTGGGTGGGTAGTCTGCTTCTCCCTCTCCCTCTGCCTGCCATTCTCCCTGCTTGTGCTCTCTCCCTGTCAAATACATAAATAAAATATTTTTTAAAAATTTAACTAAAGAAATTATAAATCTGATAATAGGAACTGATCAAATGTTACTACCTAAAATATCTGAAATTTACTAAGAGGGTAAAAGTTTTTACCACAGGAAAAAAAACATGTGTTTTTTGGAACTACATGAGGTGATAGATGTTAACAAAACTTACTGTGGTAATCATTTCCCAACATATGTAAATAAAGGTATTATGCTCTACACTTCAAGTTTATACAATACCGTATGTCAATTATATACCAATAAAACTGAAAAAAAAATTAAAGTTACTACCTAAAAACTGCATACTTTCTCTTAGAAGAGCAAGATTTCTAAGAAAGCTGCCAACACATTTTGGGAAATTTGAAAGGCATGTTAGGATAATAATCCCTCTCAAAAAGTTCTTGAAAATATAATATTTGATATGATTCTAATTTAATTGCTTCATTACTTCTCATAATGAAAAATAATATTTGATGTTGAAAATAACTATATGGAAAGATTGCAGGTTTATTATCTTCAGACATATTACCTCCGAAATAGTTTTTTTTCTCTGCTTAGTGCTACCAAATTTAACAAGCTTATTTTTTGGCTAAAGACACTTTAATCTGTGAATGTTCTTTTTGTTCTCTTGGAGCATGTCTTTGCTTTTTTTTTATTATTATTATTTATTTATTTATTTTAGAGAGGAGGGAGTGGTAGAGAGAGAGAGAACCTTCAACTGGCTCTGAACTCATCATGAAGCTCCCATGGGGCTGAATCTCAGGACCCGAGCCAAAACCAAGAGTCAGAGGCCCAACCCACTGTACCACGCAGGCACTCTGAAGCATGTCTTTTTTTTTTTTCTTTGTTTTTTTTTTTAAGGATTTTATTTATTTGTTTGAGAGAGAGAGAGCAAGCATGAGAGCACAAGCAGTGGTTGGAGAGTGAACTGAGGCACAGAGGGAGAGGGAAAAGCAGGCTCACTGAGCAGGGAGCCTGATGCAGGCTCTATCCCATGACCCTGAGATCATGACCTGAGCAGAAGGCAGACACTTTAACCATCTGACCCACCCAGGTGCCCCAAGGCTTTCTTTCTATATGGAAGCAGATTTGATCAGTTCCCTCTCAATTTTAAGATTTTCTTTGCCTTTATGCTGACTTCTCTCTTGTCTGGTCTTTTTAATGATACCTGGTAATAATTTGATTCCTTCTCCTGTCATTATTTCAAGAGTGTGACTAACTTGCCCGCACTTTCTCTAAGTGTCCCTGCTTGCTCTTAGCTTCTCTCTTATTTCTTTATTTTTATTTATTTAATTTTAAAAAGATTTTATTTATTTATTCATAAGAGACACAGAGAGAGGCAGAGACATAGGCAGAGAGAGAAGGAGACTCCATGCAGGAAGCCTGATGCAGAACTCGATCCCAGGATCACACCCTGAGCCAAAGGCAGACACTCAACCACTGAGCCACCCAGGCGTGCCCCCATTTCTTTATTAAGGGACAAATCTGGACACAACTCTAAATATGATTTGACTCTTCAGTATATGCAGAGGGAAACCAGCTATTTTCCCCCTCAAGTGTAATTTAAATACAGTTTACCCAGGACATTTAGTGTCCAAAGAGACATGCTGTCCCTGCCATTTTGTATTTCCTATGGTCTCTTAGATTCCTTATGGTGGAAATTAAAGTACTTCACTTTGTGGCTTGAACTGTGAAGGGGTTTTAGGAGAGAATATTAATTATACCCTCAAGCGAGTTTATAACCAACTGTGAAGTGGCTGTAGAAATAAGGCAGACAAAGATGAAAATATCAGTTTTAAAGATATACATTTGTAAAGATGTACTGGAACGTGGCTTGGAATTTTGGACACATTGGATTTATTACGACTTTCCAAAATTGAATGTATGCACATCAAATTGGCCAGTAGGAGAGTTCCTGTGGAGGATAAGGAACTTACACATGAAGGAGGAGGAGAGAGGATGGATTCCTAGATTCAAATTATTGAGACAGAAAGAGAAGGGTCTGCTTATCTGCTTATGGCCTGTTCACCCACATTCACCGATTCAGTATGTTGCTTTTCCTCTGGTGACAAGTCATGATAGAGAAGGCAGGTTGAAGATGGAATTTTTTCCCCCATACTTTATCTTGTGAATGAATAGGCCCCTTTATGTAAACTTAATAAGTAGGAGGTAAGAATCCCCACCATTCCCTTCCTATCAGCCTCCATTTATTTTCATTTTCTTTCCACCTGTCCAGCAAAACTATCGAGCCTCATTAAGTGAAAACGCCAGAAGCCCTCTGCTCTCTCTCCAACCCCACTCCTCATATGCACCATTTGCCTGTATTCACCAGGATTGTGATCACTTTAATACTTTTATCACTGAACAATAGTCAAGTGAGCAGTTTGGCTGTCAGATACTATGTTTCATCTCAGATGCCAAAATGAACAAAACACAGACTCTGTTGTCAAGAGGTTCGATGAACATTCATCCAACATGTTTTATTTATGAATCGTTCTATTTAAGTCACTTGGTGTTGTCCTACTGGGATACTATTCTTAAATATTTAGACTTGTTTCACCATGTCACTTTTAGAAGATTACAAATCATACTCTGCAGGCAGAAGCTCCCCTATACTTGCATTTCTTCTTGCTAAGTTACTCTTGGTCCAGCTGTTCTTTGTACTTCTCTGGGGATTGGGTCAGTGACTTTTCTCTGTGGGATGTTCTCTGTAGGGAGTGGTTTAACTGTTTAGCTGTACATCGGATTCATGGCTCTTCTAGTTGCCAGGTGCTTTGTAGCTCAGGGGCATTGTTCTTTGGCTACCTTGTCTTTTCTGTGTCATATTTTTTGATTTATGTGTCTGGCTGGTCTCCTTTCATCCAAGGCCAGTCAGCGTGCTGTGTTTGGTTTGTATGTTGTATGTACACTCTCTTGTGAGTCTTGGTTTGTAATTACAAACAGCCCTGAAAAGCCTATCATTGGTTCTCGCATGACCTCACATTGGCTTTATCTTGACCCTTTGTTTTGCTTCTCCTCACTTTATTTTCTCTGGTCAGTTCACTTCATTAAGGCTTCTGTCCTTCTCATTTTAGTAGCATTGTCCTTGACTAGATTCCTATCTTTGTCTTTCATGCCTTTAATCCAGTAGTCAGATATGTGCTCTGAACTTACCCCTTCAGCAGAATTTACCATTTGACCAGTTGAAGTTCTTTCTGCTCTTTCTGGTTCTTATGACCAGCATTCTTAATTTATGATCTCCCTGACTGTCCATTCTCCATCTCTCTTGCTGCCTTCTCTTCCTCTGATCTCTGACCCTAAGGGCCAGCACAGTCTCTTGTACATTTTTTGGTTATGCCCTGCACACTTCCAGATTATGATACGATAGCATGTTCTCAGCAATTGTGCCACATGACAGTTCTGATATCCTAGGCTGTGAAGTGTGAAGTCAAACAGTGTTCATTCCTTCTTCCATTTGGTTTCTGTGGGACCTTGCAAAAATTTTCTCACTCTAAACTCAGATTCTTCAACTGCAATGTGGAGATGATGATAGTAACTTACACATGTTATTTTTGATAATTCAATGTACAAATACACATGGAATCCTTAGAAAGTGCATGGTTATCAGTGAGTGTTCTGTAAGTGTTAGATCTTACCTTTATTATTATATAAAGCTCGAGCTGGGTATTCTGTGAAAGCACTATACTAATGTGTCCACCTTCCATCTTCAAGTGAATTTTTTCAGAATCACACAAAAGAATATGAAAAGCAAGTAAAAAAATATGATCTCTAAATTGTGGATGGCGTCTGAAATTGGATGTAATTGCTAAAAGCTCAGATAAAATATTTGTGTTTCAGGAAGTCCCTTTGTCTTTCATTTCTGATATCTGTTTTTCGGAACAAAACATGTAAGAAGAGAATCAGATGTGTGGCCAATTTTCATTTCGTTGCTTCAGTAACAGGAAAATGTTTCCTCTGCCATAACAGAGGAAAATGCAGTCATTTTAAGATAATCAAAATGTCTGGTCTTTGAAATGACCTTAGGAAAGTGAAGTAAAAACATGTAAATGAAATACCCCTTCAAAAAGATGCAATTTTATAAAAATAATAAAGGGTATGTGGATGGCATTTCTTAATTATATGTTCAAAGAAAGTAGTTCCTGGTAATTTATCCATCATCCTCTATTTTCTTTGAATAGCTTGTAATCTAGGCTATTTCAAATTTGCCTTCAGTAATTACCTTCATTTCTTATATGCTTGTTTTGTCCTTTGTGAAACAAATGTACATGCTTATTATTAAAGCACAGGAAACTACAGAAAATAAGGGAAGTAACATGGTGAACAATTTCCATTATACCTTGATATTCATTTCTCCATCATGGAGATACTTTTGTTGAGTTTGCCATAAAATTCATTTAATGTAAGATTAAAATGGTTATTGATTTTGTAAATAAATGTGTTACAATTCAATAGTTTTAAATTATTCATCACATTTAATCAAGTATTCTGTTTTTAAAAAATTCAGGTTCTACTGCGTTGATTAAAACTCAATCATTGTCCTGAGAAAATTCACCCAAATAACTGGCACCCTTAGCCAAAATACCTCCCGCTATGTGATCTTTTTGAACTATCAGACAGGTTATTAGATTGGATAGTAATTACGCAGGGATACTATTGGGATGGGAGACTTGCTGCTTTTTATTCAATATAATGACTGCTGGCACAACCAAACAATTATTATCATTATTGTATTATGACACGATATACATATATAATATTGTGCAATGCTCTGTGATCTTTTGGATTAAATATTTTGGATAAATGTGAAGAGTATAAATATAGGATAAATATAGGATAGAAATGATAAGCTTGTGATTCTAGTTGTCAGTCACGAGTGCTCATGTTTCTCTCACTTTATACATTTGTTTTAAGATTTATTTATTCATGAGAGACACACACAGAGAGGCAGAGACCCAAGAAGAGGGAGAGGCAGGCTCCCCACAAGGAGCCCGATGTGAGACTCAATCCTGGACCCCAGGATCACACCCTGAGCCGAAGGTAGACACTCAACCGCTGAGCCACCCACGCGTCCCTTTTCTCAATTTATACATAGCAGGGCATTTCTTGATCTTAATCTATATCTTTCTCTCACCCTATTGCAAGCTACTACTTGCCTTGAACTACTAGGAAAATTTCATTGACTTCTCTCCTAATCCCCTTTTGCTCACTTTACCATTAAAAGAGCACATTACTTCTGTTAGCACATAGAAACATTCAATGGCCTCCAATTATTCTTATCCCAAATATTCACCATACCCTGCAAGATCTTGCTTATTTTGCTCTCTTCATCTCTCTCTCTCTCTCTCTCTCTCTTTTTGAAGATTTTATTTATTTATTCATGAGAGACACAGAAGGAGAGGCAGAGACATAGGCAGAGGGAGAAGCAGGCTTCCTGCGGGGGAGCCGGATGCAGGACTCGATCCCAGGACCCTGGGATCATGATCTGAGTTGAGGGCAGATGCTCAACCACTGAGCCACCCAGGCATCCCTGCCCTCTTCATCTCTTGAGAAGTTTCTCCCACCCCCTGTATCTCATAGACAAAAGTTCTTCCTTACATGGGCCAAGATGGTTTCTGCCATGGAGAATTCCTACATGCTGCTCTGATACACTCTGAAGGCCATTTGACCCTCTATATCCAGCTAACTCTTACTCGCCCTGATGTATTGGTCTCCTTTTGGAGAATCCTTCAGTCAGAGTCCCAGCACCTGAGCTCTCCTAGCCTCCTTTACTTATTCATGGTAGCAGTTATCCTTGTAATAATTTTAAAACTAGTTGTGTCTTTGGCAGTTTACTGTCAGTTATATTCTATTGATCACAAGCTCAATGAGGGAAAAAATATATATACTTTTCATTTCAGTGAAAGCCCTCAATAAGTATTTGCTGAATGAATAAAGGAATGAAAATATAAACCATAAGAAAAATGTTCTTTTTAAAGACTTTATTTATGGGGCACCTGGATGGCTCAGTGGTTGAGTGCCTGCCTTTGACTCAGTTCGTGATCCCAGGGTCCTGGGATCGAGTCCCGCATCAGGCTCCCCATAAGGACCTTGCTTCTCCCTCTGCCTATGCCTCTGTCTCTCTTTGTGTGTCTCTCATGAATAAATAAATAAAATCTTCAAAAATAAAGACTTTATTTATTTGAGGAAAATGGTCCAGCAGATTCCTTGCTGAGCTTGGAGCCCAGCCGGGGGCTCAATCTCACAACCCTGCAATCATGACCTGAACAGAAATCAAGAGTGGGATGCTTAGCTGACTCAACCACCCAGGTGCCCCAGAAAAAGGTTCTTCAAGCAGTAGTGGAAAAGGAGGTGGGCGGGGGGTTGGGGTGACTGGGTGATGGCACTGAGGGGGGCACTTGGCGGGATGAGCACTGGGTGTTATGTTAAATGTTGGCAAATTGAACTCCAATAAAAAAAATTAAAAAAAGAAAAAAAAAGAAAAAGGTTCTTTTTAAAGTATGTTCAAGCATTGGCCTCAGAGACAATATTATCTGTCCCATATTCATGAATTTAGCCATAGCTAGAAAGTTTAACTGACTGGGACTCTATAGGTCTTAGAGTTTCATGAATATTTTCTCAGCAGGGGGCACGACTGACAATGAGAGGTTTTCTAGGAGAGCCTGTGCTAACCATTATATATTGTAAGATAGTAAAAACAACAGAAGGGAGGAGTTACATATTTGTTCAAATATAATTGAAGTTAAATAGATACTTGTTCTGAATACTGTTTTCATGAAGTGTCTTTTTGAAGTTTAAAAAGTGTAGAAAATTTCCCAATATTAAAAAAAAAGATTATGACAGTAGTACTAAGGACTGTTGACTTGCAATTTTGAATTTTTAAAATAGTTATTTTAGAAGCCTGCATTTATCCTTTTAAAATTACCAGCTATTTTTGTCATGAAACTGATTTTATCCAACAACCAAATAATTCTTTGACTTAGTTGTTAACAACTCAATCCACATAAAATGGCTACGGATCCTGTCCAAATTGGGAACATGGCAAAAGGCCATTTCTTAATTGAGAATATGACTTTTCTAATAAAATACTGACACTCTAACAGACCAGCTTTAAAACATAATGTAGAATCATGATTACTTTAATCAGGATTTTTGTCAATGATAATTCTTTCCCTCTCCCTTAGGGGCTTATATCCAATGTATTTAGGTTCTAGACAAGGGGGATATATATATGTAGCATGAAAAAAATATGGTCACATCATTATTACTTGCCTCACCTTCTGTCCCCAGCTGATAATTACATCTCTATTTTTACTGGTGGAGATTCTTATAATCAGAATTATTACAACTACAGAAGACAGATCCGCACAGGAGTTTCAATGTTCAGAAGCTAAAATTAGTTTCTCATTTCTTTTTTTTTTTTTTTTTTTTAGTTTCTCATTTCTTAGTTTCATTTTGATTCTGCCATTTCCATAAAGACTTCAGTAATTAAATGGAAATACTTTTGGATATCAACTACATACAATATTTGCATCTCTGGAGGTCAATTAGTATATACAATGAAAATGGGAGGGAGGAAGAACATGAGGGAATGGTTGATTCTTTTTTTAAAATTTTTTTTTGGTGGAGGCTTTCCTCATTTTCACAGTATTTTTTTTTAAGATTTTATTTATTTATTCATGAGAGACACACAGAGAGAGGCAGAGACACAGGCAGAGGGAGAAGCAGGCTCCATGCAGGGAGCCCGACACGGGACTTGATCCCGGGACCCTGAGCTGAAGACGTTCAACCGCTGAGCCACCCAGGCGTTCCTTCACAGTATTTTTATATGGAAAGAGAGAGAGGGAAAGTCAGCTCCTAAAAATACGCTTTTATACAATCAAGTTTTGGAGAATCAGGAAGATAAAAGATCTTAAAAGTTGTTTTCAAGTACAAAATATATATACCTTCTTTGCTAAGTAGGTGTAAACTTTGTGGTATCACAGTACAATACTTTTCATAAGGTAGCTATATTTTTCTGACCTCTATGTTAGTTCTCTTTAATCAACATTTGAAAAATTTGGGGACTTCATGTGCAGTGATCATACATGTGGGTAAAGGATGAGTCAATGGCTCACAATTTGCAGTGAAGTTGCACAACCTCTTGGACTTAAGCAGTGGTCACTTTGTTTAGGCAGCATTTGTGTCAAAGAACCCTCTAGAAACAGAATATTCACAGAAGGAAACGATAAAACAAAGTACCCTTTAGTGTTTTGGTGTATCTGGTGAAAATCTAATTGTCTTTTGCTTGTTTCAAAGCTCTAAGTTAGATTTTCGGTGCCAGAATACACAAAATCTAAGTTAAGGACAGCAAATAAATGCTTACAATTGTTTTTGTTCTGGTACTTAGACCTTTTTCCTTGAGGTTATCTAATCATTAAGATATTTTAACTTAATAGATATTTCTCAGTTCATATATCACATAGGAATCAAAGCAAACAGACCTGTCCTAGATTCGGCAGCACATTTACTAAAATTGGAACGATACAGAGATTACATAGCCCCTGAACAAGGATGACACAAAAAGCAATGTGGACCTAAAACCATAAATGCTGACGAGAATCACAAAAAGATATCCTTAAAATCTGAAAGCAAAACAGAAGATAGGAACTATCGAAAGTAGCATAGCTTATCACAAAAATAAAAGAATTTGTCTCTATCCAAGTTTCTCAACTCCTGCGCTATTTGAACAACTCATTTTTTGTTGGGTGACAATCTTGTGCATTGTGAGATGTTTTGCAGAATCCCTGGCCTCTAACCACTAGATACCAGTACTACACATCCTCCCCAGTTTGTGACAACCAAAAATGTCTCCATTCTTTGCCAAATATCCCTGAGGGGAAGAAGGCAAAATCATTCCCTCTCACTGTTTGGGAATCATTGATGTAGCCAAAAGCTTGGCAATTTGTGCATATACAGGTGTATTTGGCAGATTTTTTAGGAGAAGGATTGCTAGATCAAGGGGATGTAGAACAGTGCCTGATGCTTCATAGTGACACAGAAAGGTGAATGGTCAAACCCTGATTTTTTCTGCCAAATTGATAGGTGGAGGAAAATGCCCCTGTGTTGATTTCTTTTGTAGATTCAAACTTATTTTGACAGGACAATTTTTTACTTATTCTGTTGTCAAGGGGACTGCTTTAACAGCATTTGTTACTTCTTTAAAGTCCTGCTTCTCGAACTTGGTCATTGTTTAGACAATTTAAGGAAAGGACAAAAGTTATTTTGGTCTCCCTCTGTGGGTTTTGATTAATTTTACTAGGCAGTTATTTAAAATAGATTCAAATAAATATATTTTAAAAAGCATATCTGTAGCTAACATCTTCTATGCAGCTATAAAAAAATGAAGTAATCAGTGTATAAATTAAATAATAACAGAACAATCAAACTAAAATGTTTAAATTAACAATGCTAATTTAATGTGGCCATTGATATACCGTGAACATTTAATCACCGCAGACAATATGACTATGGAACTGCTTGTTAAGGATGATACTTATCAGTTTTCCTTTGCCTTTCCTACTGAGTGCCGCAGCATGTGGCAATCTGCCCTCCATTGCTAAGCTACTCTACCACCTTAGGCCTCATGAAAAGATCCAGAGAAGCATGTGGCCTTCTTTTTTAGTACAAAATTAACATTTATGTATACATCCTTTCTTCTCAGAACCCCCTTCCTCCCCTTGTAGAAGCATTTCTGGAAGCCTTGTCCCCTTGGCCCAGGGATGTGTAACCCCTCCTGGCCATCTGCTCTTCAGAGGGGAACTCATTCTCACCTGTGCAATTGTATTTGAATCTTTCTTTCAAGAAGTGACAGTACTGGTGGCCAAGAGTTTTCCTTTCCCATCAAATAATCAAAATTACCAATTGTGTTTTTCAATTGTGACTCTATTTTGACTATTACTATAAAGTATCTATTAATGTGGTCATGACTGTATTTAAAATGGCCTTGGATATTTATGCCTAATTAATAAAGGATACTGGAATAATATTTAAGAAGCAGTAATAAAGCTTCAAGCTATTGATGTTTACATTGTTATAAGCATCAATATCACTCCCTTTTATCTTTTCTTTGATCATCATATGTTTCTGGCTTTAAGTTTTAGTATCTGTTCACATTTAACTTTTTTATTGTGTTAATTTAATGATAATGAAAAATATCAGGAACAACTAGAAGGGGAAGAGATAATATTCTTAAATGTGGGCAGAGCCAATCCCCACATTTACACTCAAATTTTTGTGGATTTAGAACTTTTTGCTAAGTAGCTGAAAACCAGTTTAGGACAGTTGGTATGCATGAGAATCATAAATTTCTATGTATGTTGTGTGGTGGTCTTAAGTATTTTAACAATTCTACTCTTTGCCTATATGTACATATTAATTGTCTTCAGTCATTCCTTGTTCCAGATATATTTGATTTGCTTTGCTGGAGGAGACATTTATAAATAATGCCAGTAAATATAAAGGCAATTGTTCAAAATTATGAAAAAATAAAAATAATTACAACAAAACTTTAGCACAGAATATTAAATTCAACTCTTCCGGATACCAGGGTAGAAAGGGAAATATTATGCATTACATAGTTTTGTGGTTTAGTAAAGGAAAATGCACATTGCTTTGTAACACCATATCCTTTTGAGAAATTTCAGGTAATTTTTCATTTTTAATATTCTAAGATACATTGTATTACATAGTAATGGTCAATGACCTAAAATTAAGTGTTTTTTAAATAAAAGATGGAGAAATATTATTTCCATGGCCTTTCACCATTTTGTATTTATTTAAAGAAAAATCAAAGTCCTAATATTACAACTTAATCCAGTGAAGACATTTTGACTGGGTGCAGAGCTCATCCAGCATTAATCAGTCTGATAATCATTTTAGAATAGGAATTAGCAAGCTTTCTCTACAAAGAGTCACATCAAAATATTTTAGACTTTGTGGGTCATATGTTCTTTGTCACAACTACTCAACTCTGCCATGATAGCATGAAAGCAGGTATAAACAATTTAGAAGTGAATGGGCTTCCTGTCATCCAGTAAAACTTTATTTACAGAATCAGATGGTGGCCTGGAACTGACCCATACATATTATTTATCTTGGAGTATATTCTCAAATACTAATTATCTTAATGATTCCTTTAACTTTTTATCTGTTCAACATGATCACTAGTACATTCCAAACTGAAACACTAACAAAAATGCAAAAATGGAGAGGAATGGATAAATAAACTCAAATATATTTATACAATTGAGTACCACTCTCCAATTAAAAGCAACAACCTAGGGATATGTAGATCAACATGAATGAATCTCAAACATTTCCTGCTGTGTGAAACACACACACACACACACACACACACACACACAATTTACCTAATGAATAAATAAAATCTTTTAAAAAATGATTACCCCAAAAGGAATATGCAAACTTTAGCATAAAATGTATTCTGTAATATAATTTATAGCCACCTGCATTTTTAATTTTTAAAAAAGATGTATGTATTTATTTATTTACTTACTTACTTATTCATGAGCGACACAGAGAGAGGCGGAGACCTAGGCAGAGAGAGAAATCAGGCTCCATGCAGGGAGCCTGATGCAGGACTCGATCCTAGGACCCTGGGATCACAACCTGAGCCAAAGGCAGATGCTCAACCACTGAGGCACACAGGAGACCAAAGATTTATTTATTTGAGAGAGGGAGAAAGCCCACCCACCTGCCAATAGTGGGGGAGGGGCAGAGGAAAGGGAGAGAAATCCTCAAGTGGACTTACCTCTGAGTGGGATTCCAGGACCCCGAGTTCTTGACCTGTGCCAAAACCAACAGTCAGCCACCTCACTGACTGAGCCACCCAGACACCCCTATAACCACCTGCACTTTTTAAAGAAAACACGCAATGATTTTGCCAAAATGTTAAGGCTTTCATTTTCACTTTGGATGTTTTAGCATGCTTGAGTTCTTTTTGTTTTCCTAATGAGTATTTTTAAACATCTCTCATTTTATTCAGTGTCTCAAGTCGCATTAATAATAGAGTGCCTGACAGAATCTGGAAGTTTCCCATAATGCTGGCCATTACTGAGCTTGAAGTGGAAGGTGTCATTGACATTGAAAGAGGCCCAGTTTCTTTAAGTCATCTATTACTTGGCTTTAGGCTGACACGTCAGAGAAGGTAATATATCAAGCAAAAGTACGTGGCTCAGTTTTGCTAATGCAATTTATGTTCAACTGTGACACGAAATTTAAGATGGAAAATCCTATTAGGTCCTCATTTGCTCCTTAAGCCTGAGCTGCACTGGTGTTATGCTCAAACTTCATGCATTTAATATTCATTAAAATATAGTGCCTGCAAAGTGAAAACCAAAGAAAGTTGGATGCAAGCAGAAATAACTCAGTATTGTTTAGGAAACTGTTTCTATTGATTTTCAATGGGCATCCCAATGCATTTTATTTTTTAACATGTGGGATTTGTTTTCCTCATTAAAATTTAAAGGTTCTTTCTTATGAAAATGTTAAGTAGAGACAACTGGGTGACACATTACTTCCAATTCCTATCTTATTTTCCTACTCTACCATAACTGTCTTTATTGCACTTGTGATATGAGATGCGACACGATGACATTTTAGCCTCTTATTTGCACATGTGCAATATTCTGTGAGTACACTCTACTCGAATACAAATGCTCTCTGTTATTTCATACTTTAAATGCTAACTAGAAACTAGTATTATTTTTTTCTTTGTCATATGCTAGAAAAATGATACATTTTTATTTGACTAGACCAGATTCTTCCATAATGAGACTTAATTGTCTACTCAACAAGACTGCTAAACTTTGCTGAGTGGAGAAATGAGAGAGGTTCACGTCCTGAGGTCATATAAATACTTCTCCCACTGGTGCTAGACAAGATGTGAGAAGTACAAATTTGGAAAGGCAAATCTTACTTACAGATTTTCCTCATTTTACAACTGCCAGAAGAATGTTTCATCATGATTTGCCTGTCTGAGCTTTGTGGTGGCTCAAGGTGGTCCATATACTTACCATAGAAATGGACTGTGCCAAAGTACTGCGTACAGTACCTGAATGCATTCTATGGACTTAGGTCAAAATTCATGAACATTAAAATGTCTGATTACGTATTGCAATTGGACTTCTCACCTTTGCTAGCACAGGCTCTCAACTGATCATTTTGATTATGTTATAATACTATCATTAGACTATTTTCTGCCAATTAACTGCAAATATTGTGAGTTATTAGATTCTTTTAACAAATCTAAATACATTTAATGCCGTCAAAACAGTACTTCAGGTTTAGGGTAATGTTTTCAAATGGTTTCACCAATAATCAATATGATCCTCAGAACAAATGTTAGAAACACTTTGCTCACATTGAAACATTAACACAGAACAGTCAAAAATCGGTCACAAGGAATTATACATATATATGTATAATATATAATATACAATTATATATTATATAAAATATATGTATCTTACTTTATCCAGTGTTGAAACCTTTCTTCTTCCTTTTTAAAGAAATATTTCAATCACACTCCTATCACTTTAGCTTGGCTGCCTTTCTCTTCATGTTTGAGCTAATCCAATTAGCTCTTCATTAGTCTCACTTCCAATCCACCTTGCAAAGTGCCATAAAACTAATCTCCCTTATACTTTGTTATAACATGTCACTTCTCTTATGAAAAGCATCCAAAGTTTTCATGTTGCTTATGCAGGGCAGTGTTTCAATTATAAATGCTGTCCATAGGACTAGCCTACTCAGACTTTCCAGATATTCCTCTATGTTTAAAACACATCCTCTGGGGTACCTGGTGGTTCAGTGGGTTGAGCCCTTGCCTTCAGCTCAGGTCATGATGGTCCTGGGATCCAGCCCCACACTGGGTTCCCTAATCAGCAGGGAGCCTGCTTCTCCCTGTATCCCCTGCTCATACTCTCTCTCTCTCAGATAAATAAAATCTTAAAAATAAAATAAAATAAAAAGTAGAACACATCCACTGCCTCAGTCTATGCAAAGAGTGACTATTTCCAGAGACTTTCTTATGATCCCTCCCTCTCAGCTGCCTTCATTTCCTTTAGGCTCCTAAAATACCCTTCTTAGCCCCTCTCCATCTACTTAAATTATGTTTTCAACTTTCACATCTATTTTATGATGCCTGCATAGTGTTGACTTGTGCGAATTAATTATTGAATAACTTACTTTCTTACTATTCGGTGGATAGTTCTGAGGTTTTGTTTTGTTTTTTAGTTCTGAGTTATAATACAGCTATAGATTCCTATAACCACCACAACAATAAAGATACAGTAAAATCCCAACCCTGTTAAAAACTCCTTCTCATTGTAATTTTGTAGTAAACATTCCTCTCACCCTTAATCCTTGGAAGTCATGGATTTGTTCTCATTGCCTATAATTTTGCTTTGTTTAGAACGTCCTATAATGGAATTACGTAGCATGTAACCTTTTGAGACTATTTTCTTTCAGTCACCATGATGCCTTAAGGATTCATCTATGTTATTGTGTTCATCAGTGGTTTGTTGATTTTTACTTATAAATACTATCTCATTACAGGGATTTAGTATGTTTTATCAATTCACTCCTTAAAAAACTTTTGGTGTAAACATTTGTATACAAGTTTATGTGTAAACATGTTCCCATTTTGGGGGGATAGGTACCCAGAAGTGAAACTGCTGGGTAGGACTATGATGAGATATACCAGAGCCAGAGGCACAAGGAAAAATCAGTAACATTGATTCTCTAATCCAACTTTTGATATTTTATATTTCATGGATTTTTGCATTAATTTTGGTGTTTTAAAATATTACATTGAAAGTATAATTTGATTGTTTTTTGACATGACCTTAAATTTTGTTCTTGAGGTGACACATAAGTTGGACTTTATGTGTCATTTTGCTATTTGTTTTTTGTGTGATTATCTTTTTATCCTCCATTCTTTCATAGTGCTTTCTTTTCTGTTAAATACATATTTTCTTGCTTCACTCCAGTTTTGATCCTATTTCTGGGTAAGTTTATGTTTAACTGTATGTGAAACTGTTGTTATCCAGAGTGGCTTTACCATTTCGTATTCTCACCATTAATGTGTGAGAATTCCAGTGGCTCTACAGCATTCCTAATACTTGGTATTGTCAGGTATTGATATGTTGATGATGTTGATTAGGATGAGGACAATGGTGGTTTTAGACAGCTTAATAGTATGTAGGGGTTTTTCTTTGTGGTCTTAATTTGTATTTTCCCTAATTGCTAATGATATTGAACTTCAGTTGACTGCTTATCATCCATATATCTTCATTGGTAGTGTATTTCTGATGATTTCTGTGTGTTCATAAATGATACTGGAATTTTACTTATAATGTTTTTGTCTGGTTTTAGTATCAAGATAATTATGGGTTCATAAAATGAGCGATGAAGTGTTCCTTTCTCTTCTGTTTTCTGGAAGAAACTGTATAGAATTGGTGTTATTTCCTTTTTGACTGACAAATTCACTAGTAAAACTATCTGGCCCAGAATGTTCTTTTTTGGAAGAATTGTTTTTAAGTACAAATTTAATGGCTGTAATAGATAAAGGGTTCAATTTTATTCTTTTGAATGCGAACATCTAATTTTCCCAGTACCATTTATTGAAGAGAGTATCCTTTTTTTTTTTAAGATTTTATTTATATTTATTCACGAGAGACAGAGAGAGAGACAGAGACATAGGCAGAGGGAGAAGCAGGCTCCCTCTGGGGAGCCTGATGTAGGACTTAATCCCAGGACCCTGGAATCTGCCCTGAGCTGAAGGCAGACACTCAATTACTGGAGCCACCCAGGCATCCCTGAAGAGAGTATTCTTTACCAACTGTGTTCT
The DNA here is from genome assembly GCF_048418805.1 of Vulpes vulpes. Taxonomy (NCBI): domain Eukaryota; kingdom Metazoa; phylum Chordata; class Mammalia; order Carnivora; family Canidae; genus Vulpes; species Vulpes vulpes. The sequence goes on along the minus strand of NC_132796.1, from coordinate 30,460,429 downwards.
TAGCATTCTTGTTGAAGATTAGTTGACTGCACATCAGTGTATTTATTTTAGGGTTCTCTATTCTGTTCTTTTGGATCATGTTTTTAAAAATCAATTCTGGGATACCTGGGTGTCTCAGTCTGTTAAGTGTCTGCCTTCAGCTCAGGTCATGACCCAGGGTCCTGGGGTCCAGCTCCACATTGGGCTCCCTGCTCTGCGGGGAGCCTGCTTCTCTCTCTCCCTCTGCCTGCTGCCCCCCATGCTTGTGCTCTCTCTCTGTCAAATAAAGAAAATCTTTTTTAAAAATTAATTCTTCCAATCTTTCCCTTTTAATTGGTTTGTTTAACCCTTTCATATTTATTTTAATTCTTCTTAAGTTGGACTTCATGTGTCATTTTGCTATTTGTTTTTTGTAGATTATCTTTTTATCCTCCATTATTCCATACTGCTTTCTTTTCAGTTAAATATGTATTTTCTAGTTTATCACTTAAATATACTTGTGTTTCTCTAACTACATATTTTTGAGCTCTTTTCTTATTGGTTGCCCTAGGGATTATTATCAACATATTATAAACCTATTAACAACTTTTATCAATCTATTTTAGATTAATACAATTTATTTATTTACTTATTTTAAAGATTTTGTTTATTTATTTGAGAGACAGAAAGAGAATGAAAACAAGTGGGGTTGGGGGCAGAGAGAGAAGTAGACTCCCCACTGCCTGTTAAGCAGGGAGCCCAATGTGGGATCATGACCTGAGCTGAAGGCAGATGCTTAACCAACTAAGCTACCCAGGTGCTCCAAGAATTAATACCACTTTGATTTCTTTTTTTTTTTAAGATTTTATTTATTTATTAGAAACAGAGAGAGAGAGAGAGAGAGAGGCAGAGACACAGGCAGAGGGAGAAGCAGTCTCCAGGGAGCCAACGTGGGACTCAATTCTGGGTCTCCAGGATCACACCCTGGGCTGAAGGCAGCACCAAACTGCTAAGCCATTGGGGCTGCCCCAATACCACTTTAATTTCAATGTTATACAAAAACATTACTTCTTATAGCTCCATTCCTCTTCTTCCATGCTTTTATTTTTATATAAATCACATGTTTAGGGGCACTGGACTGTAACCAAATCCTTGAGTTCATACCAAACTTCATGTGATTGCTTTGTTGAGCTTGCTCCTCACTGTCATTTCACAGCTCAAAGTGTCCACCATCTTTGGCTGTCTGGTTGGAAACTGGAGCTCTCTCATACATTTCTGATGGTTGTGTATACCTCAGCTTCCATGAAATGGGAGAGTAGAGTGAGGAAAAAGCAATGGTGATATTCCCCACAATCTTGGTACCACATTTTCTCTGGGGACAGAGAAAGTTTCCTTTCTTCTAAGTTTTAAGGCCTGTCTAGTGCCGCTGATTTCATCATTGCCACTTCCTTTGCTGCCTTGGGATTGCATGGGTGGTAGGAAAGAGTTGGAAGAAAAACTAAATAAAACTTAACATCTTTTCTATGTTCTCTAACCATTAATGGTACTCTTGCTCATTTCTCAAACAAGAAAAAGAGATTCCTTTGATGCTATTTCTATCGAGAAGCAGCATTCAGTTCTGGGTTTGTGGTTGGCTCTGATTCCAAGCCTGGGCCTAACAGAGGAAAAAAAAAAGAGGATAAGTACCACTAAATCATATTACTTACCCCAATCTACCTGCTACAGTTACTTTATAAAGCATTTCAATAACTTCTTCATGAACTCAGGGTTTTTAGTTGCATGCAGTTGAAGGACAGGTTTGAGTGTACTTAATACTGAAACCAAGATGTTTTCTTTACTTTTAATGAATATAACTTCGATACCCAGACAGTTAGAGACACGTTTCTTAGGCAACAGACATGATTTCTCTTTGTAATTTAATCAGTGTCTTGTGGAATCTCAGATTATCTAGTACCTGAAATCAATATTTGAAGAATAATTTAGAAATAACTCAGTTCTTTTGTCTATATAACAAAATTGTTCAAGATAAATTTTCTAGTTAGTCAAGCAAGATGTAATTTAATCTTTGAAAAAATTACTGTACTTATGAACAAGAGACATAAGATGACAGTCACCTTTTATATAAAAAAGTAAAAAAAAAATAAAAACAATGATATGGTCATGGGTTTAAAGAACTATACAATTTTTAATTCTGTTATTTATTGACTTATGGTGGTAATCAATAGATATTTATTAAGTTGAGGCACTATGCTAGCTCCTAAAAGCAAATACAAAGAAAATGGAGCTTTGTGAAAATTGGACAAGAGGGGAGAATAATCTTTATATTTCATTCTTTATGTTGTTACCATTGTCACATAACAAAACCACTCCAAAACATCGTGCCTTAAAACAATTCCTTTATTATGTTTATTTATTCTGTCCATCAAGAATTGAATGTTTGGCAAATGGTTTGTCTCTCATCCTCCATGTCTAGGGTTTCAATTGGGAAGACTGAAAGGCTGCCAGTAACTTGAAGATTGAGGTTGAAGTCTATCTGAATGTTTGTTTACTGACATATTTGGTGGTTGAAGTAAACTTCTTACATAGTGTGTCAGAATTCAAGGAGTCTCTGAACTGAATTTCCTCTTATTACTCAGCCTCAAAAATCATGGAGGATCATTTTGCCCTACTTATTTGTTAAAATGGTCAAAAGCTTGCTCAGATTCAAGGGGTAGAGACTTAAGTCTTCCTCTCAAAGGATGAAATTCCAAGATCATATTGTGCAAAAGCATCCACATTTTGAGAGATTTTTACAGCCATCTTTGGGAAAAATAATCTGCCACAACTCCAGAGAATGTAAGGACCACAGGATTTATGTATCATTTATATTTCCAAACTCATCACCTATATTTTCAATATTTCAATATGGACAGAATATTTCAATAACAGATATTTTAAACTCAGTTTTGAAAGCTAAACAGTTGTTTGAAAGGGATATAAGGAGGAGGATAAAGGAATTCCAGGATGAGAAAACTGTATAATGGCATAGTATACATGAAACAGTATGTACTATTTGAAGAACCACGAAGAGTTATAATTATTGAAAGGTATTGGGCCACAATAAAACTGGGGGCGTATGAAGCTGGATGGTTTTCAATGACAAGTCCTTAATAAGAAGACTATATGGATCCCTAGAGTCTATGATTTAGCTCACTTTGGCCCAGTTAAGACAACCGATTTTGGCAATATTCATCATTCATTTATTCAATAAAGAATTACTATGCCAATTCCTTGTTCCAGTCCTCTGTTCCCATAAAAGCTCAATTACATTTACAGAAAATATTTGCTTATCATATTTATTTCACTCATTGAGAAGAATATGAGCTCCTAGGGCAGAGGACCCAACATCTGGCAGAGTAAATGACATATTTGAATTTAGGAAAGTGTATATACATATAGAAACATACAGAGTCTAGCAGAAAGAAACTGATCAGTGATGCAGATCCAGCAGATTCATCCAAGCTCTTAACTCGTCTGATTTATCCCTATTTGGAGTAAGAAAACCTACAACTTCTCTCTCTGCATTGCCGAGTCATGGAATGCAGGGAAGCAAGGGCATCTTTGGGTAAAGAGGCTCTTTTTTAGGTGAGGGTAAAGAGGCCTGACAGGGAGCTCAGTGCTGTCAGCCAGCTGCACTCGCACCAGCTGGGGGAGTAAGTCCTTCATTCATGAAAGGTGATCTGGGCAGAACATCCCAGTGCATCTGCACCTATTGATTTTCACTGATTCTTCAGGTCCTAACCTAAATGTCATTTCTTTCTGGAAGCATACTAGAAAGCTAGAAATATGTTCCTGTAATGCCATGTCATCACTCACTTTAGTAGTGATCCATGTCGACCTTTGTTGCGCAGTGTCTGCTATCACCATGGGCCTGAGTTCAGTGAGGTAGGAACTATGGTCATCTAGTTCAATCCTGAATCCCCAACAATCAGCATGATGCCATGCATGTAAGAGATGCTTAATAAGTATACTGAGAAAGAATGAAAATCCCCAAGCACTTCAGTTTCCACAATAAGTAACAAGTTGGTGATGGCCTTACTTATCGCTGAATATAAATGTGCTTTGAAGTACACTTGGAAAAAAAAACTTGGTATATTTCTTGGGCTTCTGGGGGAATACTGGTACATATAATGAGTTACTATTTTTAATCATAGGTTTTGCAAAAGTTATTTAAGAAAAATCTTTAAAAAAAGCAGTCTTAGGTTAATGTGGCAATCCCTTCACCCTCTTTAATCGATAAAGCCATTACCTCTCTTTATATGGAGTATTTTCAAGGTAAACTGTTTATTGTGAAGAAATGGATATTTTTTTAATGGGTTAATCAGCTCCCAAGAAACAGAGTTATGGGCATGAATGAGAGCTCTGCTCTTCCACTAATTGATGAAGTGTTTTGCACAACTTACCCAGTTTGGTCAGCTTGAAAATATTCCCTTTGAAATCAGGAGTATAAAAATGAATTTCTACCTATTTGGTAGGCATTACATGGTGCTATCCTAGTTGTTTACTCTGAGAAATTTGCCTCTTGGGTAGAATATCGATTTCCCTTCATTCAGTTCTGTATGTTCATCTGGCCTACATAACACTTGGGGATTGCCCAGAGCCTTTGCTACTAGGATTTTATTTTAGATGTTCATCATCACAGTTTCTAGTATAGGTGAAAATGAATGAAACATGCCAGATATATTCCACCTAAAACTGATTTCGTAACTTCTCTAGGCCTTTAACAAAACATTCTTTATTCTTTCCTGGTTTTAGAAAATAACTTACTGAGTTCAGAGTAATCAAGCTATAACATTGTGTCCTTGTTAATCATCCTGTAATATTATCCTGCATATAATTTGATGAAAATAGAGCAACCAAATAATTTCTATTAAAATAACACAAGTTCTATCTTCTATTACCTCCTTGTGATTGCTTTTGACAGATACAATTAAGTAATTCAATCATGAGTTATAAGAGATTACAATCAACACAAAAGTCTCAAAATTCTGGATGACACTTACAAAGGAAAACACCCAATAAAGATCTAAAATTAAATATATGAGTTTTCTGCAAGATGCTGTCATGATTATTTCTGTTGCAGTTGAAAAAATTCATTACTCTAATTTGTCTTTCAATCTGATTGGAAACTCTCCATGCAGTTTGTTAATTGGAGACAAAGAACACAGGCCATATGTAGAGTCAGAAAGGGTAAGAAAGAAGAGGGGTATGTCCCAGCCTACCAAGCATGCAATTTAATTCAGATATAAGACATTCCTTCAGTTTGAGGGGGAGTATCATCTTAATTTCAGTAGATTCTACTGTAGTAGTAGTAGTAATATTTAAGTTAATATTTTATAGATATACTCAATATATTTCTTAGAATAAAACTTAACAATACTGGGGTGCCTAGGTGGCTCAGTCAATTAAGCATCTGATTCTTGATTTTGGCTTCTCTGTCCAATTACAAGTTGACTTCCAGACTATCTTTCTACATTCTCTAGGCCTTTAGAGAACACTAAGCACTTCAGATTGACATTTAGTTTAATTTTGTATTTTAATGGAGCATCTTAATGTTTTTAGTATCTTTGTGGTAATTTGGATACTACTGGAAAATATGATACAACATTCAGTTTCTAAATTTAACATGGTCTGCTTCCTTATGCCTCTTCAAAAAAAAAATAAAAGAGGCAAGTATGGCAAAATATTTGTATGGAAAAACAAAAAGGAAGCAATAATTTTGTTTTCATACATAATGGCTAAGTTCATTTTTAATTAATACCCCTAGGGACACCTGGGTGGCTCAGCAGTTGAGCATCTGCCTTCGCTCAGGGGGTGATCCTGGGATCTGGGATGGAGTCCCACATTGGGTTCCTTGTGAGGAACCTGCTTCTCCCTCTGCTTATGTCTCTGCTTCTCTCTCTCTCTCTCTCTCATGAATAAATAAAAAAAGTTTTAAAAATAATTAATACCACTAATGGACTATTAGGTGTTTGAAATTAAAAGCAGCTTTTATCATTTATTCTAGTGTTTCTGTATTAATTTTAAAAAGTGTCAAAGGAAATATAAAATAGACCTGCTCCATTAATTTTCAATAAATATTTTCCTAGAGAATGAATGTCTTTATCGAAAATTATATGATATATGGGCAGCCAGGGTGGCTCAGTGGTTTAGTGCTGCCTTCAGCCCAGGGCATGATCCTGGATACCTGGGATCAGTCCCATGTCAGACTCTCTGCATGGAGCCTGCTTCTCCCTCTGCCTGTGTCTCTGCCTCTCTCTGTGTGTCTCTCATGAATAAATAAATAAAATCTTAAAAAAAAAGAAAATTATATGATATCAAATCATATGTCAAATGAATTCAAAATATGAAGTAAAATTCGGCTTTTCTCCCTTGAACTCTTATGATCCTCTTATACTGACTGAGTTACTTAGAATTACTATGTAATCCAAAAATGCAACAGAGTATCTCTTAAGACTTTGATTTTATATAATTTGCCTCTGAAAATGCAAAATATTGTAAACCTTACATTGATACTGGTAGATTTTATAAAATATATTCAAAAGCAAATGAAATTTTCCTCAATAATTACATTTGATGTATAAGTTTGGAGTGCATTTTTGATATATTTTAATGATTCAGGTTCTCATACAGTTGCAACCACATATTGGTCATGTCCACAGTTTGTCTGACTGAACTGGATGACCAAAATGGTTAACTTTCAGGGTACAGGGGTGGCTCAGTCAGCTAAGTGTCCAATTCTTAATTTTGGCTCAGGTCATTATCTTAAGGTTCTGAAATCGAGCCTCGTCTCTCTTAAGATTCCTTTTTTAAAAATATTTTATTTATTTATTAATGACAGACACAAAGAGAGGTAAAGATAGGCAGAGGGACAAGCAGGTTCCCTGTGAGGAGCCTGATGCGGGACTTGATCCCAGGAACCCAGGATCATGACCTGAGCTAAAGGCTGATGCTCAACCACTGAGCCATCTGGGTGCCCATCTCTTCAGATTCTTAAGATTCTCTCTCTCCCTCTTCCTTTGTACATCACCTCCCCCACCCCCTCTCCCACCCCCTATTTTTAATTTCAAAGAAGGGTGACTCTCACAACTGGCAGTTTATGCTGGTTGTTGACTGGCACCTTAACTAAGCCATCATCAGAAGTGCCTACATGTAGTCTATTATGTATTTCCCAGGTAGTTGGACTTTTTACATGACATCTGGTTTCACATAGAACATGTATCCCAAGAGAACCAGGCGCAAGATGCAAGACATTTTCTGACTTAGAAATAGGCAGCATCACTTCAGCCACATTTTATTGGTTACAATTAAGAAAGGGAATATAAGGCCCACCTTTCAAGAAGAAAAGTGTTAAGTAAGGTGTAGGCATGCTACAATGGACTAAGCTTACTTGAGTAACGTAGAGCCTCAGGATTGCCAAAGTTTCTGGGGATGAAAAGGTCTTGCTGAGAGGCAGGAAGATGGGAAGGACATAGGTGGAGAAGGAGGAAATCCTAAATTTAGGTGCATAAAAATGGAATTGAAGACTAATGTTAGGTGAAGAAAGGTCATGTGGAAAGTAGGGACTTGTGAATAGAAAAACATCTAGATAAAACTGTTGGAAAGAGCAAGAGTGTCTAGGCAAATGGCTAGAATAAAGAAGCAGGGGATAAAGAAGTAGGGGAATCCAAGTGAGTCTTATTCTCTGATCTTGGGCAGAAGCTGACTACCTAGTGATGTCCTTTACTTATTTAGAGGTTCTTGGGATGGCTGTCTGCTTCTGGCTGTTGTTTGGTTCTGGAAATTTTGACACAGTCTTAATTTGAGGTCTCTGGTTAGAATAATTCTCCAATCTGAGTAGCTCTTGTACTTCTTTAGTTGTGAAACATGAACCCAACAATTTATAACTTGACAGGAGGTTTAGCAGAGCAAATTAGCATAAGGTCCCCTCCATCTGGGGTGGCATTTCCATGATAGCAATTATGTACTTGTAAGTCACATAAAGAATGATCAGGAAGTTCTAAAGGGAAGGCTTTGTTTTATTGATTATAGGACTGAGTATGTTTTACAACCCTTGAGTATATCTAAGGATGTCAGATTGTGTCAAGTTAGAATCTTCTGCCAGCCAAGATGAATAAGGCATCCTCATGGGCCACCCATGAGAATTTCAAAATGTGGAAATAACAGTGAAAATTCTGAGTTGTTAGAGCAATGGGGTGCTCTCATGGCCATGGTAAGTTTAATTCTTCAAAATAGAGATAATTTGTTCTTGAAGGTAATGTTGGCTCTTTCTGTGGTATCTGATGAAAGAGAATGGTAAGAGCAGTGAAGACTTTGACTAATGTGTTGACTTTTCAATTTCTTGTATAATTCTCCCAATGAAATGTGATCTTCTGACACTAGATACAATAGAGGGGATACCTTGAGTGGGGATGATTCATTCTAGGAAATCTTTGGCAACTCATGTTGCTGAGGCATTTTGGCAAGGGAAAACTTCTAATCATTTAGAAAACTTGCAGATTAGGGTGAGTATATATGGGGAACCATGTGTTTTTGGTAGTTTGATAAAATATATTTGTGAGTGAAGGAAGGTTCAGTGTTGGGGGTTAGTATCCACTTCTTTTCCTTGCCCCACAAAGTGGCCACAGTTTTCCTAGGATGATGTTTTTAGCATATGAAGCAAGTGGCAACTGCTGAGTCCAAATAAAAGCTAAAAGGTCCAAACTATTGTTTGTCTGATATATCTGGCATTTTATCCCTTCCATGATGAGTCACATCATTTAAACTATACACAATGACATGAGTAATAGACATAAGAGCCATTGAGTGGCCATCTTGGTGTATCTGAAGTCTAAGTGGTTTGGACAACCACTTCCAGTGCCTTCTGAATCTGAAGTTATTATATGGGCCATATAGACATCTTCTATTATTTCCCTGGGAATCATTCTAAAGAAGTTGTTTCCCTCAAGGGAGAGTGAATAATTCCATCAGGAGTCTGGGTCCTTGAAGCCACATGATGGGGGGCACAGTCCTAAGGCTTGTGGACCCCTTGGATTTCTTGCATGGTTTGGGAAGAGGCTGCTAATTTAACATATTCCTCAACCAACTTATTTTTGTGGTCACTGTTTGGGTTTTGTTTTGTTTTTTTATTCCATTCCCCTCCATTTTAACTATAGCAATCTGCTGGGGATGATGACAATGCCTATAGAAGTTGGTATTTTGGGGCCGTTTTTAATGGGAATACCAGCTGGTGTCATGAATCTTCTGTTTCCATAACATACCAAAATCATGTGCTACCCCAAAGGCACAGCGGCTGTCGGTATAAATGTTAACCCTCATTCTCTGCTCTTGTGCAAGCTTGAGCGAGAGCAATTAATTCAGCCATCTGAGCTGATTTAACATTTAGCTCGGCTTGATATTCAAGAGGTTTGTGTTGATCAGTGATGGCATATCCAACCTGGCAGGTCCCATACTCCCTCTGGAGGTGGAAGCCATCAACATAAATGATGAGATCAACTTGGGGGAGCGAGTTTTCTGATAAATCTAACCTAGGACAAAATAATGATCGAGTGTTAGTGAAGCAATCATGGGGGAATCCTGTCAGTGGGTAAACGAAACAGGGTAGCAGGATTAAGTTTCTGACAGCAGTGTAGGGTGATACAAGAGTGGTAAAATTGCATAAGTCAAGATGCTTAAAAGTGCTGTGCGTATTCATTACGAAATTGGGTCTAGAGAACACGAGGAGCATTTATGTCAAGCAGATGCCCTGATCCTAATCAGAGGCAGTGCAGACAATTTTGGCAGTTGCAGCCACAGTTCCCAGGCAAAGGGGGTATGCCTTAGCTACTGGGTCTAAGGCCAGGCTAGAAGACTGTGCAGGTCTCTCTGGTGTCTATCATGCTGTTGGGGTAATACTCCAAGGGCATGGTTCTCTCATTCATGCATAAATAAGGAAAATGGCAGAATAGTTGAGAAGTCCATGGGTGGGAGGTGAAAGCAGAGAGCCCTTAAGATTCTCCAAAGCATCTTTTGATAGGGGTTCTAGATTACTAGGTCTGGCGATGACCCCCTAGTCATAGCATAGAGAAATAAAGCAATCATAAAAAAATAGATGGCTACATCTCATAGTATCCCACAAGACCCCAAAAACTTCTCTTTTGCAACTCTTTTTCAGGGAAGGAAAATTGTTGGATACTAGATTTTTGGTTTGCAAAGATAGTTTTTCCCATGGTTGAGACGTCATCACCAAGATCTTAGACACATATAGCATAAATGAATTTTGTCTCTATCCACCTTCTGCCCCTTCCTTGCTAATGTTTTAAGGTTTTTGAGTGTCCAGAAGGGAGCTGTCATAATTGTTGGAACATATAAGGAGATCATCTACGTATGGGATTATAGTGGAGCTTCTTGGGATTTTCAATGTTTTTCGACTTGGCAATTAGGGTACAGAAGAATAAGTAGGGACCTCAGTAAATTCTTGGGGCATAAGAGTGCAGGTATATTGTTTATTTTCTCAGGTGAAAGCAAACAAATGTCAGGATTCCTTATGAAGGGGAATACTAAAAAAGCTCAACATATATTGATGACTGTGAAATACTGAGTGTTGGAAGGATAGCAGATAAGATGCTGTCAGGATTTCACATCAAAGAAAGTCTAGATTTGACAATTTTATTGAGAGATCTTGAACTAACCAATATCCTTTCCCATTTGTTTTCTTTTTTAAAGAATATTTCATCTATTTATTCATGAGAGACACACAGAAAGAGGCAGAGACATAGGCAGAGACATAAGCAGAGGGAAAAGGAGACTCCCCATGGGGAGCCCCATGCAGGACTCGATGGCAGGACCCCAGGATCATGACCTGAGCCAAAGGCAGATGTTCAACCACGGAGCCACCCAGGTTCCTCCTATTTATTTTCTTAGTGGCCCAAATGAGAGTATTGCATGGGCTATAAGGTTTTTTTGTCTAATAAACTTTGGAATATTGGGCAGAACCTCTCAAGTCTTTCTGGTTTTAGAGAATATTAAAGAGTCCTGGGGAGGGGCATGAAAGAATCTATTTCTACTTTGAAGGGTTCTGTACCCTGTATGTACCTGTATGTACCCAATATTGATGGAAATATTTGCCCCCAAATAAGAAATTTTATCAAATGGTTGATATAGATCTTCAGTTAAAAGAATGGTAAGTTGGAGGGGGAGACGAACTCAGGCAAGTTGGACAAAGCCCTAGGGGAGGGCTTTATATACATAAAGAGGAGGATTTGGAGACCTGTAGAAGTAGTCCTTAAATGGCACAGTAAATTTTGATATCTTAATTCATAATAAGATTCCCTCCAACAGATTTATTTGGGTGGTAGAATTGAATAGGAAGTTCTTTTGAGCTTTTAGAGGTCCCACAGAAATGTTAAGAGGTTGAGGCAGAAGAAATCATGAGGCAAATTATCAAAACCCTCCAACGTTTAACTTTGGTGACCCCAAGGAATGGTGACAAGAAATTAAGAGGCTAAAAGTGAAATGTGTTGCCTTTGCATGACTGAGAAATTTAGTAAGGTGCCCTTTAACTTAGATGGTTATTTTTTCTTCTGAGTTTAGTGGCAGTTGAGGGCAGTAGGCATTTACTTCCATGGATAGGAGTCAATAATGTTCTGATGTGGAAGGCACTTGGGCTTTTTCCCTCCTCTTGAGGTCCAGACAACAATTCTAGATCCATTTTCTTTTATTTTCCTTTTCCCTTACAATTCTGGCAAGTTTTTTTTTTGTTTTGTTTTGTTTTGTTTTTTTTATCAAGGAGAACCTCTAATTCTGGAGCTTGCCATAGATTAAAATTTTCAGATTTTTCTATTTTAATTGCAATGCCCTAAGATTGCATTATGTATTTTCCAAGTTTTTGGAAATATTATCTTTATAATGCTAGGCTAATATTTGGGCCACAGACATGATTGTGTTTTGCCAGTTAATATTGTCTTATAATATATCATGGAGCTGTGGTCTGAGACCATTTACAAAGCTTATGGTCAGAGCAGAGACTGGAAGTCAGTTCTGGCTCTGAATGTCCTTCTATGTTATCTCCAATTAGTGGTGATAGCTACAGTTTCAACTCTTTGTTGATTACAATTTTCAATATATGACCAATTTTTATGGGATAGACCTGAGGGATGTCCCCTAATTAATTTTCTCTTAATTCTTTTAGTTTTTAGTGGGAATCAAGTAGTCTGAGGCTCTTGAAGGCCTTCAAAAAATGCTATTCATTTGACTTCGTAAGGCAAAGGGAAGCATCTCAAAGCTCAAACAATAGGTGGATAAATTGATATAAATTCAGGAATCCTAGAGAATATGCTCCTAGAACAAATCTAAACTGTTCATTAAACCTTCACCTTTCCTTCTGGAGGTCAGAAAAGTCACTAGTGATGGCATGTAATTTGGACCAATACCAAGGTTTAAATATCTCTTCTATCAGCCTCACTTGGAATGGGTAGGGGCTGTACCCTAAGTTTCATCTGCAAAAGATGGGGTCCTGGTTATGATTAAGGGGATTTTATGGGCTAGGAGCACAACTGATGAAGGATATTCTGGGGTGGGGGGAGGCTAGAGAGAGCTAGGAGGGGAATATGTGAATGTGGGTGAGAGGCTCTGCATAGCTTACTGGGTCAGAAAATTTTTTTCTGAGGGACATCTGGGTGGTTCACTGGTTAGGTATCTGCCTTTGGCTCAGGGGTTAATCCCGGGGTCCCAGTATAGTGTCCCACATTGGGCTCCCCTCGAGGAGCCTGCTTTTCCCTCTGCCTATGTCTCTGCCTCTGTGTGTGCGTATGTGTCTCTCATGAATAAATGAATAAAATCTTTTTTTTAAAAAAAAGAAAATTGTTTTCTGAAAACACTATTTAAGAGCCTCAATAGTTTGAGAGAGGCTTGAATTATTTAGTCATTTTTCACCTTTGAATGAAGCAAAATAAGCAGACTATTTTGTGTACAAGATTTTTGTTCTTTTATTCTAAGGCTCCTTTTAGGTGGACTAATTTGAAGATATCCTAGGAACTGCAGAAGGGTCATTACAGCTCAGGAAAGTATAGTAAACTTTTGCCAAGGAGAAAGAAAGTAGATAGTATTAAGGCTATAGTGGTTAACCACAGACTCAGCAGGAGTTTGAGGAAGACAGTAGTTTTCAATCAAGATCTCTTGTTCTTGTCTAATGATAATCTTTACACATATGAATGGATAGGCCTGGGACTCTAATTTAGCTTCTGTTTGCCTGTGACTCTCACTCAACTTCTAGAGTATATTTGATTTTTTAAGAATCAAAATCTGTTCTCACCATGCTTCAATGGATATTTATATAGAACATTGGAATTTGAAATCAGACTCACCACTGGATACCCAAATAAGCAAGCAGCCTGAAGACAAAAGGTCTTGGTGCATGCTGAGAGGTCTAGCTGTCATGTCTGAAGGACTGATGGTGGTTTTAATTCAGATCTGAGTCACAATACCAGGAAATTTGTTAAAGAGAACCAGAGCTAGACACTAGTTAAAGTGGTAAAGAAAGATTTTATTCAGAAACCATTGTAACAGAGATAAAGAGACTTCAGTATCGAATTGAGCGCAATTCCAAATATAAGGACAAGTGGGAATTTATAGACAAAGAGCAAGGGGAAGAGGTCAACGGATGGAAAATGACTAAGAGGAGGCATCAAGGGTAGGGGGATTCTTGCTAATTTGACTTAATAGGATTCTTACTGAAGGCATGACAATGTGATCAGATATCAAGGGTAGGGGATTCTCTCTAGATCAAAGCAGCAGGATTCTTATTAGGAATGGACTCAGCAAAGAGAGATGTGAATGAAGTTTCATCAAGCAGAGATTCTTCCCTCGACTCCATTTCAACAGATACACCCCTGTTCATATTCTTACCTTGGCTTGGTGTTCTATGAATTTCAGATCCAGGCCAATCTGATCTGTCATAGACTAAAGAACACAGGACATCTGCTGGCTATATTCTCAAAACTAAAAGCATTGAGGAAGCTATTAAATATCCCTGTTCCATTAGGTTTATCTCCAACATTAGATTGGGTACATGTTGGCAGAATGGGTATCCCACTGGGCATATAATTTAAGATATACCACATAGAGGAAGGCGTACTTTCTATATATACCTGTCACCACACACTGGGGGCTGGAATTCTATCAGAGTGACATGCTTTAATATTAAGGTTATTTTAAAAATCTGCTTCTCTATTCTCTCCCCCAACCATCCTCTGATCCAAAATACATACAAACCCTTAGTGTTTAAAAAGAAATACTATTTTATCTGTATTATTCATTTGTGTTTCTATATAACTTGTTTGAACAAAGGAGTCCATGGACAAAAAAGTAAATCAATAAAATAGACGTCTTGCAAATCATGAAATGAAGAAAATCTCCTGGAAGCCATGCCAACTCCAATTAAAATGGACTGCTGGGGTTCTGTCAAAACAATCCTATGTAGATGTGTATAGAGCTTTATAAGTTTGAATAGGTCACAGTGCTGAGACAGTACCAACAAAAAACAAGAAAATGAGCTTTGGAGGTAGGTCCCGTGGTTTTCAACCATGGGCCATAATAGTCCTTTTAGGAAGTATGTAAAAATTTGTGGAGGATTGTTTGTTGAGTATTACAGACATTGAAAGCCTTGGAGAAGGGATACTAACCCTTCTGCCTTCCCCAGGACATCACGGGGCCTGGTGTTGGACAGTTACTTCTTCACTATTGGCATTCTACATTCCTCATTGCCGAATGCTAGCTTTGAAGTTCATGTCATCAGAATCTCCCGCCTCTACTCTTCCTTAATACAGTCATTTTATAGACACTGTAGTAACTTCCCCTTAGCTACTAGTTCAACATCACTCTTCCCTATACCATACCCATGCTGACATGGTTCTCCATGACTTCACATCCCTTAGGATGAAGCATCCAGTAAGCATTGCCTCTTGGGTTGTATTCTCTTCATACTTTTAATAAAAGGTCAATTCTTACTCATCCATCTCAGTGAATGTGAGTCCATCATCTGGCACAGTTCACCACTCTTCTTGAACCATTGCACTTACCAACCTGAAAGCATCACACTTTCTTGGATTTTTCTCTTCTGTTACTGACTGCTCTTTCTCTGATTCCTTCACTTATCCTTTCTCATCTCCCTAATCTTTAAATATCCTATGCCCAGGGCTTAAACTGAGATTTTTTTCTTCTATCCATACTCCCTTTCTAGGTGCTTTTACCAGTCTACTGACTTTACCATCTGTGCTCTGAAGAAATTAAACATTGTTATTTCTAGTCTAGGCCTCTTCTTTGAATGTCAGACTCATATAACCAATTATGTATTTAATATCACTATTTGCATGCCAATATTCATCTTTATCATAGCATGTCCAAAATCAGATTCTTGAATTTTCCCCAAGCTAGTTCTTTTTAAAGTCCTCCCATCTCAGTAAAAGGTGATTTTGTTCTTGCATTCTTTCAGGTCGAGAAGTTTCAAGCAAACTCGGATTTCTGTTTCTGTTCCATTTGCCATCCAATCCATTAGCAGATGTATCAATGCAATATACAAAACATAAACAAAAATCCAAATACTTTTCACCATTACTGCTACTGCCATCTTGATCTAAGCAACCAACATCTTTCTCCTGGATTGCTGCCAAGTTTCTTTACTGGTCTCTATCTTCTCTATCTACAGTCTATACTCAGAATAACCAGAGTGATTCTCATAAAAGGGAAGATTCTACCATTTATTTGACCAGTCCAGCTTGAGTTCCTTCCCTCTGTGAACTCCCTTTCTTTTCTGTACCATTTATTTAGTTGTTGACAGCTATTTTTCAAATTTTAAGTGGATTTGTTTTTACAGGTATTAGTCTAGGTGGTTCATTTTCCCAAGTAGATTACATGCTACCTGAAAGCAGGAACCACTTGTTACACTTGTGTCCTCTATTAGGGTTATGTAACAAAATGTAGGGAGCCTGTATATTTGCCAATTAAGTGAAATAACTGAAGTTTAAATATGCCCTTGATATTCTGGATAGACATGTCATTTTTTTGGAAAAGACTGTTTATTTGAGAGAGAGAGAGAAAGAGAGAGAGCGAGTGCATGCACACTAGTGAGGAGAGGGAGAGGGAGAGACGGAGAGGGAGAAGCAGACTCCTCTTTGAGCATGGAGCCACCCGACATGGGGCTCTATCTCAGGGACCTGAGGTCATGATTTGAGCTGAAGGCAGATCCTTATTGACTGAACCACCCAGGCTCCCCTATATGAACATGTCTTAAGCTCCTGGATTTCCAATATTGTAAATATAACTCTAGCATATCATTTCTCCCATAAAGGATAGTAACATATAAGAAAAAATAAGATCTATCCTTAAAATCTCTCAATGATCCTATAAATACAGAATACATTTTCTGTAAATCTATGGAAATTAATTCTGCCACCACCATATCCAATCTTACCGCATGTAACTCTAGTAGGGCTAAAGCTGAGCTGAGCTGATTCCAACAAAGTGGAAGTAATGATGATGAAGGAATACCTGCTGAGTGTCCCTTTAATTGTGTTTCTCTTGGAAGTTACACATTTCTTGAATCATCTTTAAAATGACTCCAATTTTCTCTAATTTGTTTAAGTTGGATAAGCACATCTTGTAGATCAGAGCATCCATGGAAGTCATTTCTGAAAACCCTTTTTCTTGTTTCCTCATATAACGTATAGGAGGCCCATTCACATCATAAATCACGAGTTGAAACTATTACTTCAACACTGCATCCTCTAATGTAACCAGCAATTTTGTTTTTCTTCTAAAAGTCCTAAATCTTACTGATTGCTTCAATTTTTATCCTCTGTCATCATCAGCAATAGCTGACATCTTTAATTTTTGATCTAGTTTTCAAAATAAAACACTGATTTACAATTGCATAGTGATGACTAAGACAGAACAATGTTTTGCTAAGGATGCTCAAGGATAGGCCAGGCTCAGTGAATCGATACTTCTCCCCCAGTTGGTGTAATTTTGTGCCACTGGAAATTACAAATCATTCTGCTAGTCTATGCTTCTAAAGAATGCTGGAGACTACTCAAGCTACATCTGTCAGCATCGGGGAACAAAGGTGTATAATTGGGAGTCAGTTTAAAAGCAGGAATTTAGTAACAGACACATTCAAAGATGCTCACCATCACTCATGATCAGGGAAAGGCAAATCAAAACCACAATGAGATACCACTCCCATCAGTCAGAATGACAGATATCAAAAGGACAAGAAATAACAAATGTTGGTGAGGATGTAAAGAAAAGGGAAATCTCAGGCCCTGTTGGTGGGAATGTAAATTGGTGCAACCTGTATGGAAGACAGTATGGAAGTTCCTCAAAAAACTAAATATAGAAGTACCATGAAATTCAGTACTTCCACTTTTGGATATTACTTCAGGAAAATGAAAAGAGAAATTTGAAAAGGTATATTCTCCCCTGTGTTTATTGCAGCATTATTTACAATAGCCACGATACAGAAGCAACGTAGGTGTCCATCAATAGGTTAGTGGATAAAGATTTGGTACATGTATATGAAAAAGAATACTACTCAGCCATAAAAAGAATGAAATCTTGCCATTTGTGACAACATGCATGGACCTAGAGGATACTACTGCTAAGTGAGAAAGCAGAGAAAGACAAATACAGTGTGATTTCATTTACATGTGGAATTTTATTATTATTATTATTATTTTAATTATTTATTTGAGACAGAAGTTGAGAAAGAGAGCATGAGCAAGGGGAGGGTCAGAGGGAGAAGCAGATTCCCCACTAAGCAGGGACCAGATGCAGGGCTCCTTCCCAGGACCCTGAGATCATGACCTGAGCCGAAGGCAGATGCTTAACCAACTGAGCCACCCACGTGCCCCTACACGTGGAATTTAAAAAAACAAACAATAAAGAGAAACAGACTCAAATATAGAGAACAAAGTAGTGCTTGTCAGAGGGGAGGTGGGTGGGGTGGTAGGTGAAATAAGTGAAGGGAATTAAGAGTTACAAATTTCCAGTTAATAAAATAAAGTTGTCACTGGGATAAAATGACAGCATAGGGAGTATAATCATTATTCTAATAACTTCGTATGGTGACAGATGGTAAGTACATTTACAATGAGCACTTCGTAATGTATATAATTGAATCACTATGTTGTACACCTGTAACTAATATGTCAACTATACTTCTATTAAAAATTTTTTAAAAATGAAAAATGAATAAAATCAGGCTTTAAAAAGCTTTACTTCACAAAGGAAATCTAGATCTTAACATTAAGTAATTGTGTCTGAACATCATTTAATGGCAAAACTATAATAACTAGTGAACTGGTAGCTGTCTGTTTGACAGGGATCTGCAAAACCTGAATTTAAGATAATAGGTTGGATATACATTTATAAGACATGAGTCTGGGCTCCTGTTTCTTCACTGTAGCTCTAAAGAGAAGGATTTCTGAGGTGTCTGATATTTGCCATCCTCTTCCCTTTGCCATGCTGTCTTTGCCTGACTGACATGGCTCTACCCTTGTCTCCATTAGCTTCCTGAGGAGTCCTTTGTCTCCTCATGTTTCCATCTTCAGGCTTTCTCCTCATTTGACAGGGGCCAAGGATTGCCGCAGAGGCTAGAGAAGCTGGTGTATGTGCAAAGTCACAAAGGAACAGCAGTGGGACACTGTTACTGTTGTTAGGTAGTGATTACTGCTTTCACAGCCAGCAGGTGTTGTCGTGTGTCAAGGGTAGACAACAGCCGTGTCTGACCTGGGACCAAGTCCCTCATCAGCCTTCCTCTCGCTCCCATCAAGAGAGCAGTCTTTGCAGCTTCTTCCTCCTCAGAGGATGCCTCTTCTCTGTTTTCTTTTCCAGGAAATACAGTTCTACACACCAGACTCCTGTCTGACCTCCTCCCTCCTGGAAACTAGTCTAAATCCTCCCTGTTTCTAGTTAAAGTTTTCTCCCAAGTTCATTTAGATTTGACTGAAATCTGATGTGACAGAAGTTTAATAAATTATGGCTATTACTTTTATTATCCATGCATAAAGCCATTCATCAATGATAATTTTTTTTCTCCTTTTCAGGCATAAGCCCTAATGTTCTGCTTAGCTTTGTTTAAAAAAAAAAAAAAAAAGCAGAATGTAATAAAAAAGAACAAGGCACATAGCTCATGGATATCCATAAACATTGTAATAGGAAGCCAATCAGGATATATTGTGCTGTTGTAATGCTTATTATTTGGTTTCTAATTATCTAGTCATGAGGATCCCAGACTTGGTTTCCATGTCTCAACTTTAAGAAATATACAAGAGCAGGTTATAGTTTTCTAAAAACAATTGCTCTTCAGAATTATACCAAATTTGAAACTTTTTCTATAAGTAACACAAAGCTTCCTTATTAACATGTTAATTTTTAAAATTTGTAATAAAGAAGTCTTATTATTCATGAACTCATTATAGAGTTGTACTATACATAGCCCATGGGTAGCTGGATAAAGTTCCGATAGCTGTAATTCTGATGGCACCAGTACTTACATTCTAGA
The DNA here is from genome assembly GCF_048418805.1 of Vulpes vulpes. Taxonomy (NCBI): domain Eukaryota; kingdom Metazoa; phylum Chordata; class Mammalia; order Carnivora; family Canidae; genus Vulpes; species Vulpes vulpes. The sequence continues at coordinate 30,440,895 of NC_132796.1, read as the reverse complement.
TGTATGGGATTTTTCAGTTCCTATTTTTTTGTAGTTACAATTTTATTTTCTTAAGTTTCTTGGATATCTTGTACATTTTTCTGTTAGATTGTAAAAAAGATTGGAAATCTCAGATAATGAAGTTGGTTCAGAGGCAGAAAACCTATGCTAATTATGAAAACATCCCAGCAAAATACCAAGAGGCACTGGGTTACCTGAAGGAAGACACAAACTCGTTTCCTCATGACTAGATAATTAGAAACCAAATAATAGACTTTACAACAGCACAATGTATCCTGATTGGCTTCCTATTACAATTTTATTTTATTTATTTAGGAGAGAGAGTGAGCACATAGAGGGAGAGGGAGAAGCACACTTCTTGCTGAGCAGGAGACCTGATGCAGGGCTTGATTCCAGGACCCTGGGATCAAGACTTGAGCCAAAGGCAGACACTTAACTGACAGAGCCACCCAGGCACCCCATATGTAAGCTAATTTTAATGATCAAGTGCCTTTAAATCCATAATTTAAAAAAAAAAAAAAAACACTGCACCAGGCTCAGCTTCTTCAGAATGGACACTCTGTCTTATTCAGCTTTCATCTATTTGATTATGCATCACTGCCTAACACTGGTAATAAAATGTTAAAACGATAACAGCAAAGATAATGACCGTAGTAGTATTGGTCCTGGGCACTTTCCACTATAAAGCACTGATCTGATGGCTTGACAGGGATTAATTTCATTCAACAGATCAGAAAACTAAGGTATAGAAAGGCTAAGTAAATTGTCTGAAGTCATGCACCTATATAGAACCACCATCCTAATCCAGGCTGTCCACATCCACAGTCCACTTTCAAATCCTCTATCCCCAGACTTGGTATACATTGGCTGAACAGATCAATGAGCCCCAATCTAAATGTACCCTGTCTCATTTTCTGTTTCACCACTGGACCTGTTTTTGGAGTTGGCACTTTACCTTCTACCTGCATCTCCTATCGGTTTGGATTTTAAATTCCTCATGTACAATATCCCACTCAGTGTTCTTCCCTGCTTTATTATACTGACGAGTTCCTCAACTTCTTTCACAGTCTTCATCTCAAATGTAATCAACCTTGGCAGGAAGACAGCCACTTGAGTCTTAAATGTCACTCAGTTAACTTCAGATCATAGCAACCCATCTTCAGGCCCAAGAATACTCAATAAGCCTGTAAAGCACTTTCATCTCAGTAAGTGGAAAGCTAAGGGGAGGAAACGTCACAATGGAATAGATGTTTAAACAAAAGACTTCGTGGTAGCTGTTGTGGTCAGTTATTTTACATATGAATTTACAAATGACTGAATTTTCATTTGGGCTGTTGAGTTCTTCCCATTTTTGTAGTGACTGCATTATTTCTTAGTATACCATAAAAACAAAATTCACTGAAAAAATCTTTAGGATTCCATTTTGTCATCCTGGGAAGAGTGACACTTTTCAGTAAATTTTAAAGATGCCTCCTGATTCTTATTCTGTAAGGATTCCATAAAGTCACAAGTATCAAGCTGACAGCTGCGTGGCAGCATGAATGCTTAACTGTAGTGTTAGTGCAGCCAGATACATCTCTAGTCATGAGAGAGTGGGGTAATACTCAAATTTAATCAGAAATGTTGAACCATTCGCCACGAACTTCCTACCTGGCAATGATTGTGAATTTTTGGTAAAAACTGAGGTTGTAGAACTTCTTCCATTTGAGCCTAATGAAACTCTCATCACTGTGCAATTTAAACTATACAGCAAGAAATATAAAGCAACATTAATCCAGCTGAAGTACCTAAAGGCAATAGTTGATGTTTCTCATCACTAAAAGCATTAAATGAATTAGAGAGAAAAGGTTTCACCCAGTGATCACAGATAAATAATAACAATATTACCTCGCACAAGTCAACTTATTTCATTTCTTTTATCTTCTGTTTTACTTTTACTCAGTGTAGGGGCCAAGGGCCCTCGATGGGCCACTTTGGCATAAAGATTATTTTGAATTAAAAGTAATCAAAACTTGGCAGATGCAGGAAAAACTCTCTGCCTCCCCATCAACTACCTAAATTTACATTGGAAAGGAGAGCCTGTAGCAGGAAGATAGCTATTTACAGAGACACCCCTGCACCTAAGAAACTTATTTGCCTAAGAGGGCTACTTTTGTTTTTGAAAACATCTCCTTTGGTGTTATTGTTGAGTGGTCTTTCTTCCCTTTGTATCCTCAGACTCTACCCCTCTCTTTAGTGCATCTGAGCTTCCTGTTGACTCATTGTCTTTGGAATTTCCATGCCTTTGTGGATTCCCCACAAGTACAGTATTAAATTTGATTTTCTCCTGTGAATCTGTCTCATGTCGATTTGATTCTAAATCCAGCTAGAAGGAGCTTAGGGCAGAGGAAAGTCTTCCTCCCCAACATCAGCAAAGAAATTATAATTATAGAATGTAATGAAAAAGTTGTCAACACCAGTGAAAAGTAAGAAATTACTTTTCTCCCATGTTCAGTTAATATGGCACAAATAATGACCATAAGGTGATTTTGATATTAAAATATTTTCTCGGGCAGCCCCGGTGGCACAGCTGTTTAGCGCCGCCTGCAGCCCAGGGCGTGATCCTGGAGTCACAAGATCGAGTCCCACATCGGGCTCCCCGCATGGAGCCTGCCTCTCCCTCTGCCTGTGTCTCTGCCTCTCTCTCTCTCTGTCTCTCATGAATGAATAAATAAAATCTTTAAAAATAAATAAATAAAATATTTTCTTTAATATACCTTTAAGGACTTTATTAAGTATAGGTGATTTAATAGAGATTTTTAAAACTTTTATTAATGCATAGGCTATCATAAACAAAAAACTAAGTCTGAAATGTTGACAATTAAATACATTAAAAATCGTTTTGAGTTATAATAAAATGTAAGTAAAGCATTAAGAGCTGGTTAAAACCATCATTTTACTAATAGCAAAGGTAAATACAATTTGCAAATTTCATAGGTTGGCAAAATTTCTCCATACAATTTCATACAGGGACGCCTGGGTGGCTCAGCGGTTGAGTGTCTGCCTTTGGCTCAGGGCATGATCCCTGTCCAGGGGTCCCACATTGGGCTCCCTGCTAGGAGCCTGCTTCTCCCTTAGTCTGTGTCTCTGCCTCTCTCTCTCTGTGTCTCTTATGAATAAATAAAGTTTTTTAAATTAATAAAATAAAATTTCACACATATCTTACTAACGATTTTTAGGTTAAAGACAACTTTCAAATTATCTCTGAAAAAGATGCCTATTGCCAGTGTCTAGTTTCAATAGTACAGGCACAAAGGACAAGTTTCAAGACACACTTCTTGCTGCCAAAGTGATTTCTAGCTTTTTAAATCAGAGACTAATTAGCGCCATGGGCAGAAAAATGTGTTGTTATTCTTTTAAAGTGATCATGTTGTTGAACTTGCCTGTTAAGGAATGAGGATATACTTTTGTTCTAAAGGGCTTAAATGACCTCTTTAAAAATAGATTTGCAAATTTAAATGGTGTTCATTTTATCTATCTTACAGTGGACGTTTCTAAAATTAACTACTTAGGAGGCTTTATTAACAGAGTCTGTGCCTGGTTTCCCCATATTGATTTGACAATCAAATCACCGGCAGCAGAATTAAAGTTTTTATGTGAGAGAATAAGGTGGTCTATGGTATTGACTGAGAACCTGACATTTACAGTTAGTCTCAAGTGGTACAGTTTGAAAAAGCTTACACGGGAAATCACTGTTTTGTTGATTCTATTTTTATTATGGACAACTTCAAATATGCGCAGAAATAAAATTAATCTCCATGCACTTATTATCCAGTATGAATATTTAGAAAACCATGGCTCATTCTGCTTCAGATATATGCCCACTTCTTTCCTCACCTCCCATATTGTGTTGAAAAAAAAAAGAAAATCCCAGACATTCTATCATCTGCAAATATTTACAGTTAATCTCTAAGAGCAAAAAACAACCAGGGTACCACTGTCACATCTAAAAATGAACAATTCCTTAATATCAGCAAATATCAACCATTTAGTGTTCAAATTTCTGATAGTTTCATAATTATCATGCTCTTAACTTTTATTTTAAAATATAGACTCCTGGGACACCTGGGTGGCTCAGTGGTTGAGTTTCTGCCTTTGGCTCAGGGTGTGATCCTGGGGTCCCATCGAGTCCCGCATCAGGCTTCCTGCATGGAGCCTGCTTCTCCTTCTGTCTGTGTCTCTGCCGCTCTCTTTCTCTATGTCTCTCATGAATAAATAAATAAAATCTTTAAAATAAAATATAGACTCCTAGGAATTGGCAAAAATAGAGTCCAATGAACTCTTACTCTAATGTTTTCCCCAATGGTGACATATAATTGAATAGCAAAAGAAGTAAGTTTACATTGTTAAAATATTGTTAACTAGAGTACAGCCTTATAACATTTTCTTTGTTTTTTACACACATGTGTGCATGTGTGTGTGTGAGAGATTGATCACAGTGTGATTGAGTAGGCCCCAGAGTAGTGGCAGGCCGGAGGGCCTGAAGCTCCTAAATTTCTGCTGCCTGCCACAGGCATGTCTGAAAATCCCAAGTGATACATTGTTATCTTCTGTCCCACAGCTCCCTCCTCCAAAAGCAGAGATAAAAAGGGCTAATGGAGACAAAAGAAGTAAATGTGTTTGTTTACCACACTTCCCTATGATACATTTATTTATATATTCCTTGGCCCCTTCCTTCTCCCATAGTCCTTAAACTCTAGGACTAGGGCTAATGCAAATGGAAATTACATGGTGATACTGCTCCAAGGACACTAAATCAGGAACCCCTAGAGCTGGAATATCATTCTGCCCCTGCTCCTCTGGCAACAGGCTGCCTGACCATCACTACCAGCATTTGGCTGTCCAGCTGAGATTTCAGAGGGCTTGGAGAAGCATTTATGAGTAAATGCGATTACACTTAAAACCCCTATAGATTGGGATGCCTGGGTGGCTCAGCGGTTGATCATCTGCCTTCAGTTCAGGGCATGATCCTGGAGTTCTGGGATCAAGTCCCACATCGGACTCTCTGCATGGAGCCTGCTTCTCTCTCTCTGCCTGTGTCTCTGCCTCTCTCTTTCTGTGTATCTCATGAATAAATAAATAAAATCTTAAAAAAATAATAAAATCCCTATAGGTTAAGTGTTGGGAAAGGTGAACCTCTCTGAGAACTAGCTGAAAGCCACCTATAATCTCATTTTAAAACTATATAAACATAATAGAAATTTGCATTTGAGAATTTGTTCTATAGATATTAGTGCAATCACAAATTATCATAAAAAATTGACTTTTGGTAATTGCTAATTACAAAACACTTCCTCGTGATATGACCTATTGGGAATGGTTAGAATCACTGAAATTATGGGAGTATATAAACCACTTTAATAGGGAAACATTCAATTGGGCAGTAGTTTCTTTTTTTTTTTAAGATTTTATTTGTTTTAGAGAAAGAGAGAGAGCATTTAAAGGTCAAGAGGGGATAGGAGCAGTGAGGGAGGGAGAGAGAAAGGGAGAGAATCTCAAGTTGACTGTGTGCAGTGTGGAGACTGACTGAGGTTCAATCTCACAACCCAAGATCATGACCTGAGCCAAAACCAAGAGTCAGATGCTTAACCATCAGAGCTACCCAGGTGCCCCTGGGCAGTAGTTTCTAATGTATTTATCTTTATCCTCAAATTTGGGGGATTACAGCCTTTATTATTGACTAAAAATGACATGACTTGAGCAATAATATTTTTTACAACAAAGATTACAGTCACTCTGCTCCATGATAACATGGCTACTAAAGTAGAAGAAGAATGCTTGCTTGTATTCCTTCCAGCAATACTATGAATGCCAGATTGAGCAGCTCACTCATTTTTACTATTTAATGTGTAGATGCAGGTCTTTTCCTATATCTCATTCATTTGTATCCACTACATGCCAAGTATGGATGCTCATCCCTTCATTTAGCTTCTGTGTTGAATCCTGACAACTCTGGGAAGGAATTGGTGTTACTTCATACTTTGTGATGAAGAAACAAGGTTTAAAGAAAAAAATTACTTCTCATTTTTACATAGTTAATAAGCGGTTGTGTTGGAATTTAAAACTGGTTCTTATGTTTGTGATCAACAGGAGTGGATGGTATTTCAGCTACAGTATGCAAGTGCAAATAAATATTATTTTTTGCTGCTTTTAAAACCTGGAAGCATCAAAATCACTCACAAAAGTCTAAACTCAGTCATTTACTTTCAAATAGTTCACTGTTACTCTACAGTCAAAATAACATGGTCTCTTGCAAATGTTTTAGTTCATAATTGATTTCAGATATAATTGTTGTACTTTATTATACCTTAACTCTTTAAATTGCTTTCTTTTGTAACTACAACTTTTCACTAAAATGAAAGTGACTATATGCATTACACTTAAAAACACAAAAGTAATAGTACCAAACATTTACATAATACATATTAAGTCAAATATAATTTCACAAATAACAGAGTTGCTGAATACTTTCTATTTTCACTCAATGGTGTATCACTTTCTGTTCAATTCCTCCAATTTCTTTTTTTTTACATAAATTTTTATTTATTTATTTATGATAGTCACAGAGAGAGAGAGAGGCAGAGACACAGGCAGAGGGAGAAGCAGGCTCCATGCACCGGAAGCCCAACGTGGGACTCGATCCCGGGTCTCCAGGATCGTGCCCTGGGCCAAAGGCAGGCGCCAAACCCCTGCGCCACCCAGGGATCCCCAATTCCTCCAATTTCTACCACACTTTTAAATTAATGCTTTTCTCAAAGTTCATATTTTTTCAATTAAGAACAAATTATCAACACTCACAAAAAGAGACACTTTCTTGCCAATTTCCTCCCTAAACCTATCCCTTCTTCCTCCTATTCTCCCTCAAGTAAATAATGCCACAGGCATCCTCCACTGCACAAAAAAAGTCTTTATCTTAAAATTCACCTATCATTGTATTTTACTGACCCGATCTGCTACATGTCTTTTAGATTCCCATTTGTCAACTCTTGTATCTGATTCTACTACATTTAAATTAGAATTCACACCACATTGCTGACTTAATGCAAAAGCTTCTGAATTGATATACCACACTTTGGCTTCTCCCCATCACTCATCCAACCTCTATACCACATCCGGATTTGACTTCCTGAAACACAGATATGATTGCATTACTCCTCTGCTTAACATGATCCAAGATTAGGTCTATTGTCAATAGCATTTTCATATTTAATATGTTCCCCAAGTAGATTTTAAGCTCCTATGAGTAACTATTATATTTCACTCCTATGTGTACTTTCAAAAATGAAAATCGAGCTAATATGCTAAATAATTACAGATTCAATTAATAAAAGAATAAATGAGTGGGCAAATAAACCAAGACTGCAAATCAACTTGAACAGTGTTTTTCAATTTGTTAGTCACAATCTATTAGTGGATAGAAAAATCAATACAGATATTGCCAACTAGTACTTTTTTTAATTAAGCAAAATAGAATAGGAAGATAGTGGAATGAGTCACACTTAGTAAGGAAAAGTATCATTCTGTAAAATCTGGTTACAATTAAGAGTGCACACACATGCATGTACTTACCGGGTCATGATGTAAAATATATTCTTAAATTAGGTCATGATAAAAAAAGCTGAGGTTCTACATCTGGACTGACAGTGTGAGGAGCTCCACAGACCTACCTGCCATTATTGTAAGTGGTAAAAATTACTTAAAAAGACAAACATTTAATTCTCTGAAAATCGACCTCAAGGAATACTTCAAATGAAGATCCTTTATTCAAGAAAATCTATTAAAACAAGGTAAGAATTATGAGAGTCTTTGTATGTGAACCAACATCCATATCCTCCCTCCCCTGGTCAAGTTCAATGAGATGGACACTCTAGTCCATGAAAGGAAAGAAAACAGTTTCCTCTCTTCCCAGTTCTACGTCAAAAAGTTTTCTTCACAAAAGGAGCAGGGTATCAACATTTGTCCTCCAGGTCACTGGCACCTGTAGCTGAGGCTAGGATTGCAGTATGTGTGACCAAGAGGTGGGGGCTCCCTTCTGCCACACTCCACTCATTGAACAAAGGCCATATTATCAGAAATGTTAAGTTTCAAAAAAAAACATAAGACCATGCAAAGAAAATGGAAAGTGTAACTCACTCACTGGGGGAAAAAAGTATGCAATATAAACCAAGAGAGCAACTAGGTGTTGTATTTAATAAAGACTTGAAAGGAACAATTATATGTTAAAGAAAATCGTGATTATAGAAGTAAAGGAAGTTATGATGACTATGTTTCAACAAATAGAGGAAAGAAAGAGATAAGGTAAATAAATTGGAGAGTTGAAAAAAACACTAAATAAAAAATTTGTTATAGGCATTCAGGAGCAAATTTGAAACTTCAAACAAAAGAATTAGCAAACACACATGTAGACCAATGAAACAGAATTGAGAGTGCAAAAATATACTGAGCATATTTGATTAACCAACATAGGACAAGAGAGCCAAGAATACTCTGTGGGTAAAGGATAGTCTCTTAAATAAATGATGTTGGGAAAACTGGATAATCACATATAAAAGAATGACATTGGATCTCTATCTTATAACACTTACAAAAATTAATTCTAATAAAAAAATTTAACTGGATTAAGGACTTTAACATTAAACCTGAAACTATAAATTCCTAACAGAAAATATAAGGAAAAAGTTTCTGGATACTGGTCTTGGTAATAATTTTTTTGAATATGACATCCAAAGCATAAGCAACAAAAAGAAAAAAAAATCTATGAGAGGGTTTATGTTAAACTAAAATACTTCTGCACAGCAAAATAAAAAATCAATAAAATAAAAAGGATATCTACAGACTGGGAAAAAATATTTGCAAACACTATACCTGATAGGGAGTGAATCCAAAGCCGGTAAAAAAACTCCTACAACACATAGCAAAAAAACCCCAAAAAAGCCAAAAAACAAAACAAAACAAAACAAAAACAATCCAATTAAAAAACACAAGCAGAAGGGTTTCCTGGGTGTCTCAGTAGGTTAAGCATCTGACTCTTAATTTCTGCTCAGGTCATGATCTCAGGGTTGTGAGATAGAGCCTCATGTAGGGCTTCATGCTGGGCTTGGAGCCTGCTTAAGATTCTCCATCTCCCTCTCCTTCTGTATTCCTGCTACCCCATTAGTGTGTGCTAGCTCTTTCTCTCTAAAACAACAAAAACAAAATGTGCAGAAGTCTTGAATGGGCATTTTTTTTTTCAAGGAAGGCATATGGATGGCCAACAGGTACAAAAGAAAATGTTCAACTTCACTCATCATCAGGGAATTTCAAAACAAAACCACAGTGAAGTGTCACCTCACATTAGTCAGAATGGCTATCATCAAAGAGACAAGAGATAAGAGTTGGTGAAGATGTGGAGAAAGGGGAAGGCCTGTGCACTGTTGGTGGGAGTGCAAACTGGTACAGCCACTGGGATAAACTGAGGTTTCTCAAAAAAAAAATTTAAAAGTAAAACACTCATATGATCCATCAATCCCAATTTTGGCTATAAATTTGGCTGAACAAATTATAATCACTATGTTCAAGAGCTATCTGTATTCTGGTGCTTATTGCATTATTATTTACAATATCTAGGACATGGAAACACCTTAAGTGTCCATCCATGTATGATTGAAGAAAATATGAAATGCATTATTTATGGAAACTATCTTCCATATGACTTTGAACTCTAAAAATTAAATTCCCTATGAAAAATAATTTAAAAATTGGAATTCTCTAACACTTAATATTGGTTCCAGTCACTTAAACTTCACATACAAGGCCATGTCAATTTTGTTATAGTCAACATTGCTTTCTTCCATATAGCCTTTAATATAGTAAACTTAATCTGCAATGCACTACTTGTCATTTTTGGGATATAATCTTGTGCCTCTTTGACTTTGCCATAGGGCTCTTTCCACTTCCCTTTTCTGCCAAGAAATTCTTATTAACCATTTTTTATTGAGATTGAATACTTCCTTTTTAAAAATTTTATTTATTTATTTATGAGACACACAGAGAGAGGCGGAGACATAGGCAGAAGGAGAAGCAGGCTCCCCATGGGGAGCCCGATGCGGGACCCGATCCCAGGACCCTGGGATCACGACCCAAGCCAAGGGCAGATGCTCAACCACTGAGCCACCCATGTGCCCCAGATTGAATACTTTCGTGTAAAGCATTCAGTAACTACATCATGATGAAATTTGAACCACTCACCCTTACAGATTTCAATCTATATGCATCAACATTAAGACCAAAAAAAACCCCATTGTATTATAATTGCTTATTTATAAGTCTTTCACCACCTGAGCATTTCTTTTGTTTTAACCAACTTTGTCTACCAATGCTTAACACTTTATTCATTAGATAGTAAAATGTTTTGAATGCGCACTTTAATATGAATACATTTAACTATTCCTATTGAATATCTATTGGTATGTATTTAACTACGGGCTTTTATAATCTTATAAAAACACTAAACTCAGATATTATCCTCATTTTATAAGTGAGAAAACTGACACAAATAGTAAAAGTAGCTTTCC